>NC_072475.1:10438333-10742685 GCF_027574615.1 Eptesicus fuscus
CTTGACCGTAATTGAACCTGGGAGCTTTCAGTCCATAGGCTGACACTCTATCCACTGAGCCAAACCGGTTAGGGCGATAGTCATTTCTAAAATATTTTTTTCAAGTCAGTTATTTTAAACCTTAGTAGATAAATTGAATACCTAAATATTATATGTAATGATACTCTGAATCAAGAAAGAATTCAGAGATGAGATTAAAAGCAGGACCATATTGCTTGATATAAAACTTTTCAGAGCGTGAATGGAGGAGTAAAACATATTGAATTTTGTCAAATATAACCAGTTTTATTTTATATATTGTTTCATATATAATCCAGTTTAATATATAAAACTACTTTATTATTTGGCTCTCTGGAGAAAAATATTTCATGTGAAAAGTCATACATTAAAAAAGGGCCAAGGGAGATATGTTTTATATATATACTAGAAGCCCGATGCATGAAGATTCGTGCTAGAATGGGCTTTCCTTTCCTTGGCTGCCAGCACCACCTTTCCTCTCCGGCCCAGCCCCTTTCCGCTCAGGCCCCAAAGCTGCCTCTTTCTGCTCCGGCCCCACCTTCCCACACTGCCTAGAGGCCCTGAGAGACCGGGGGTGGGGCAGAATGCCTGCGTTGTCGCCATGGCGATGATGCAAGTGTCCTGCCCCATCACTCAGCTCCTGTGTATGCAAATTAACCACCATCTTTGTTGGGTTAATTTGTATATCACTCCTGATTGGCTGGTGGTGTAGCAGAGGTACGGTCAATTTACATGTTTGTCTAATATTAGGTAAGATATAAAACATATTTCCAAAAATAGGATGGAATTACATGACAGAATGGATCTACAGAATGAAGATCCATTATTTTGTCTTATTAAATATAGTTATATTTAATATAACTATTAAATATAGTCATATTTAATAACAGGAGAAAACAATGCTACTGTTTAATAAAAATACCTTAATGAGATTTGCAGTGACCACCTTCTTGCTAATATCAAACTACTCACTTTTTTAAGTTACTCTTCCAGTCTGGCTTCTTTATTATTGATCACTCACTTCTTCTGAAAACATGTTCTTTTCTCCGCTTTCTTTAAACAGTAATTTAACTCCTCTGCCAGCTTCCCTCCTGGGTCTTTTGCTTCTCTTCATATGTCTTTTCCATTTTGTCCCTTTCAGTCCACACTCTAGCCTTCATTGAACCCAGTTATTGTAATGGTATATGGTTTACCTGCCCCAACCTGATTGACCCATTGTGGTACTACTTAACCAGTTTCCAGGCTGAATAAGTTAACAAAACCATCTTAGATATTTTATTTTCCTTCATTCTGTAGATCTATTGTCATGTAATTCCATCCTATTTTTGGAAATATTGTATATTCACATCTTTTCAATTTTCACATCTCCATTATTCAGCCAACTCTATAGCAACGTGTACCTGGATTGCTATCAGAGATCTTTGGTGATATTTTTTTAATCTAGGTTGCCCAGCAACACAATCCAACTTGCAATTCCCCCCACCCCAATTAATTTTCACACGTCAGTTAAATTGTCCAGTCAACATGTACTAAATTCCCATTATTTACAGAAGTCTGTGTTTGACATTATATGACATACAAAGCCATAGAATATAGCAAGACACCTAACCTTCAAGAAGGGTTCCATTTACTAATAGAATAATACAAATAGCTAAAAAAATGGAATGCATGCAATTGTATAATATATATGCAAAGATTTCTAAGTAAGTTACAATATCAAGCAAAGAGAGCAATTGTCAATTTCAATGGGTTTTTAGAATATATGTTGCATTTAAACTGGCAGAATTTTTAGAATAAATATTCAGGTTATAAGAGTTCAAGAATAGAAAATGTAGGAATTGAATGCAGTATTTTAAAAGCCTTTTAATAAGTTTACTTGGGGATAAAAATAAAGTAGAAATAGAAAATTAAAGATTGAAAGTGATGGTTGAGACCAGACTATTGACTAATTGAACATAGATTGATAAATATATAAAGCAATAACTATGATAAATGTATAAATACATAGATGAAAACAAAATCAGATGTATAAATATCAAATAGATGAAAGAGAAATGGGTAGATAAATGGATAGGCAGAATGCTAGATACAGAAAGAACATTATGTATGAAGATACAGAAATTTAAATGGCTCCAGGAGAGACTTCAAGGAAATTACTTTGAATAACTTCTGTTATTCTAATTATATTAGGTTGCAATGTCACCTGTTGATTTTTCAATAACAGAGTAGGGATTGAGGCTTTGCCCAGACATTAAATTCAAAGCAATATTTCCAGAGACTATCTTCTGCTTTAGGTAATAGAAGCAAGGTAAATATGCACCTAGAAATATATACATTTTATATATATATATATATATATATATATATATATATATATATATATATTGTGTGTGTGTGTGTGTGTATATATATACATATATATATGTATACACACACACACACACACACACACACACATATATATATGTAGCCCTGTGCACGAATCCGTGAGCCAGTAGCTCACTGCTGCCCTCCAATAGCTCTCTGTCCTCTGCCCCAACCTCCTGTAGCTTTCCCTGTCTCCCCTCCCCCTGCCCCCCTCATAGCTTGCTGCCCTGCCCCCTCCTGTAGCTCTCCGCTACCCACTTGTAGTTCGCTTCCCCACTCTCCTGCTGATCCATGATCCAGTTATCTGGTCTTTATTGCTTATTACATCTTTATTATATAAGATATATTATTATTATTATTATTTTTTATTATTTTTCCAAATGTATGGCAAATACATTTTTTTTGAGACCTGTTGTTCATGTGAGACCTGTTGTTCATGTGTCTTGTTCATGTGAGACCTGTTGTTCATGTGTCTTGTTCATGTGAGACCTGTTGTTCATGTGTCTTGTTCATGTGAGACCTGTTGTTCATGTGTCTTCTCCAGCAGCTGGGGCATCCCCACCTTTGGTGTTTCTGGTGTAAATGACTTGAGCTCTGTGCTTTGAAACTAGTTTAATAAGTGCTTTACTAAGAAGCTCCTGAATGGCTGCCCTGGCCAAGGAGCCACAAATCTTCAGTCTCTACGAGACAATAGCTGGCATTATAACCTTATACCTGGGAACTTCCTTACAGAGTTTGTCATGTGTTGCTTTGTCCAGAACTTTGGCTTTGGACCACTTCTTTCTGGCCTTGACCGTGGACTTGTTCACTGGGTCTTCGTCTTTCTTGGCTGTCTTTCCAGCTTCTTTCTTCTTGTTGTTGTCCTTGGGCGGCATTGGGAGACTCAGAGCAGGGCTTAGCCACTGCCTCGCAGATATCAGACCAAGAGGAAGCACGGCTCTCCACCCTAGAAATATTTTTGTTTGTAGGTGAACTCTTGAGAAGTTGAGCAAGTTCTCCTTAGGGGACCTGCAGTTCATAGACTGAAGTAGAAGGCATTTCACCGAGGACACCATAACAGAATTAATTAATTTATTTTCTGCACTTATATCTATTTTCTCAAATAAATTATAATATGGTATATCTCATACTTTATAAGTCTCTCACAAAACACAGAGTGCAAAATTCTTATTTTTTTCTTGGTAAATATTCAAGTGATTGAGTGTAGTGATTGTATAGATTCTTAAGAGTCTACTTAACAGAGGATTCATTCTTGGCTTAGTAATAATTTTTAGATAAGAAATAAACACTTTTCATTTGTTTTATCTATTCAAACCCTGACAAAAGTTCATATGGAGAGATTTAAATACCAACTTTCAAATTTAAATAAGACATTTTACATTTTCTATATCCTGTGTAGACAGTAAGAAAGACAACATTTTTGGAATCAACCCTTTTGTTCATTATTTGATAAAAAAAATTCTGTTCTCATTTGGGTATTTGTAGCTAGGATTTATAACCAAGATAATTTTCTAATGAAAAAAAATGTAAATTCAGTGATGCTGAATTCCAGCAAGCTGAAAGTTAGACTTAAAATTTCTAAGTGATATAAATGTTGAATATTTACTGTGATAGATATCCAACTATCTACATTTTACTCAGTATGATCATATATTGGCCTTAAAATAAATAATGCATTTTTTCCAGTCTCTCAACAGTAGTCAAAATGTAGGGAAAGGAAAGATTGTGGTACAAATAGTTCCAGTAAAATTGTTCATTAGGAAATACATATCAAACTTCTATAAAGTGTTTCCAATTGTATAGAGCAACGCTTAGGGCAAGGTGGAATAGTGAGAGCTTATAGCCTTCATATAACTTTTATACTTCCATTTCCCTGGTTTTGCTAGAAGATACTTTTATTATCTTTGGCTAATTCATAGTCCCCAAAATATAATTATGGATTCCATTAGACCTTACAAATAATTTTCTACTTCAAGTCTCCAACAATAAAATCAGCAAGCAGTGCAAGTCCTTTCAAATATCAAATTAATATTGCTTATATAGAAAAATTCCTTGAAATTATTTATTCTTAGAGTTAATTTTAAAAATTGAATATACCTAGTGAATGATTAACATGCTATCCTTCTGACCATTTTAGGGCAGTGTTTGCACATGACTAAACAAATAGATCTTTGCAGAGCATAAGATACACGTCGGCTCTTTGCTTTCTTGATTGATTTGGGTAACTGTACAGTCATTAAGCTGAAGTCTCTCTTAAAGGGTAGAAAGGGCTGCTGGCAGGGAGCCAGTTTGGCAGGCTCTTCTATGTTGTGGTCTGTTTGGTTCATCCGTAGAGACGTGGATTAAGATAGAATTATAGGAAATCCTATTGAGGTAAAGACCTACTGGATAAGAACGGGGGAAAATTAATTTAAGCCTCTCTCCTCCTTCAACATAACCTTTTAAAATACTAGGTTACAGTGTGTTCATTTTACTTGTAATTCTGATATAAGATACTAATGGAAGTGACATTTAAAAAGGAACTGACTTTTGTATATAAACTGTAACCGGTATGTCTTAAAAGTACTTTTCCATGTGGGCCTTAAATATGATAACATTCTCCAGGTTGTGAGCATAGATTAGAAGCCATTAAATTCTAAGTTTGTAAAGATAAATATGTACAATGGCTATCTCTTACAGAGCAAAGCGTTCTGAAATGCTGATTTATAGATTAAAATATTAACCGAGCACCGTTACGGATTTCATAATTTTGTTGTTGCTGTTTTCTTGGATCTGGAGCCTTCACAAGGCATCATTGTTTTTATTTGGCCTTTCAAAATCCCATTGTAAGAACACCAAATTTAAGAAGAGAAGAGGCCGAAACCGGTTTGGCTCAGTGGATAGAGCATCGACCTGCGGACTGAAAGGTCCCGGGTTCCATTCCGGTCAAGGGCATGTACATGGGTTGCGGGCACATCCCCAGTGGGGGGCGTGCAGGAGGCAGCTGATCGATGTTTCTAACTCTCTATCTCTCTCCCTTCCTCTCTGTAAAAAATCAATAAAATATTTTTTTTAAGAAGAGAAGAGGACAATTTAGGTAAAAGGTAGCCTTGAAATGGTGAATTGCATCCTCTCAGCTCAACCCCCTGCATTTTGGTCAGTCATGGATGAGGCCCCCCTGACCTAAGAGTAAGACTAATAGCAGTTATTTGCTCCTCACACAGTCCTATCATAAGCCTCATTTTGTAGATAAATTTACAAGGAACTGAAAGAATTTAAATGACTTCTCCAAAATAAAAAAGTCAGCCAGTGAGGTAGCGAGGAGATGAATTCAAACCCTCCAAATCACTCTTGTATTTTCTAGTGGTGTCAGCTGTGTCAGCTATGCGAGTAGCACAGACTGCTCTCAGGAATTGAAAAATGAAAAAAAAAAAAAAAAAACCAACCAAGGAGGAATGAAAGAACAAAAAGGAAAGAAACAACTCAGAGTTTGGCAGAAACATCCCTGATGCCCTGAAAAGAAGGCAAGGATTCAGATTCCAAGGGCACAGATGTGTGGCTTGCAAGGAAATGGCCCCTGGCCAGACAGCAGAACACCCATCCAGGGGAGGCTCTGTCCTGGTGCGAGGAGAAGAGAATGGGGGAGGGGCAACAGTGGACTAGTGTGCCCAATAAAATGAAAAGGCCACAATGTTGCTTGCTCAGCTAACTTACTATTTTAACTAAACTTTTGGAAGCCATAGCTGATGAAAGTATCCAAAAAACATTTGAATAGTTGCTGTATGAAACAGCCTGGAAAATGGGAATGGAAAGACAAACAGAAGGAATGATAGCGTGGGTCTGGGTGCCCTCCCTGCTGCAGGAGAGTAACTCAGCTCACTGGAAGCTTCCAGGGAAGGCGACAACTTCTTTGGAGCCATTGTCCTGCGATTCTTTTTTCCAAGTGTCTCTGCATTTTGATAGGTTTAACTATTTTAGCCACTGATGAAGAAACAAGTAACTGTAGTATAGTGCTGAAAAAAAATCAGAATTAATATTTTTTAAGGACTAAATATGCCCTCCTTGCTTTAGGAATAGCTCCTGTTTAGTTAACTAAAAATGACTTCAGTCTTGTCCAGGAAGAACCTGTCTCTTTTCCACATAACTCCTCTTTCCTAAGTCATTTATCTTGCTCTTTTCTTTATTTACTAGAGGCCCAGTGCACGAATTCATGCACCAGTGGGGTCCCTTGGCCAGGCCTGCGGGATCGGGCTGAAACTGGCTCTCCAACATCCCCCAAGGGGTCTTAGATTGCGAGAGGGTGCAGGCCAGGCCGAAGGACCGCACCAGTGCATGATCAGGGCTGGGGAGGGACCGCGGGAGGGCTCCAGGGCATGTCTGGCCTGTCTCACTCAGTCCTGATCAACCAGACCCCAGCAGCAAGCTAACCTACAGGTCGGTACATCTGCCCCCTTGTGGTCAGTGCACATCATAGCAAGCGATTGAGCAGCCTTAGCATATCATTAGCAGATTACACTTTGATTGGTTGAATGGCTGACCAGACAACCAGACACGTAGCATATTAAGCTTTTATTACATAGGATATATATGGTTGGAGGGTGGTAAGGGCAGAAGGGAAAAATGAGGCTGTAATTTTAAAGTTTCAGCCTATTTTTCGTGTTTTTTAAAAATGAATAAAGATGCCCTAACCAGTTTGGCTTAGTGGATAGAGCATCAGCCTACGGATTGAAGGGTCCTGGGTTCGATTCCAGTCAAGGGCACATGCCTAGGTTGTGGGCTCAGTCCCCAGTGAGGGGCGTGCAGGAGGCAGCCAATTAATGATTCCTTCTCATCATTGATGTTTCTATCTCTCTCTTCCTCTCCCTTCCTCTCTGAAATCAATAAAAATATATTAAAAAATTTTTAAAAATGAATAATGTAAAATGTAAAAAAATCTACCCAGTTCTTGAAATAAGCATTTATTGTGTGACATAATATATAATATTCATTATTAGTACAAAAATGTCTTTAGTTAACATAGTGTTTAAACTTAGTATGTGCCTGTGTGTGTGCTCTGTCATCTATCTATCTATCTATCTATCTATCTATCTATCTATCTATCTATCATCTATCTATCTCTTTTTCTATCTAATGGGTTATTAAAGTGGACTTTACCCATTATCTCCACTCTCAGGCGAACTGAAACATTGCTGATGTTGCTGATAGGTATGCATATGTTCTATACACACATACTTGAATAATCTATGCTGGATTTTCCAAGAGTGTGTAAGAACTGCTTTCTTTGAGGATAATTGTCTGCCTAAGAGAAAGTGGCAGGGAGGAGGGAAAGGTGTGAATGCTTCTTACTCTTTAATTCAAGTTTGGTAAGAAAACTATGTGAGAGGATGCTTTGGAGAATTGACTGTGGGTCTCTGTGGTCCAGGAAATAGAGATTAGTGCCTGCTTGTTCAGGTACCCACTGGACTTTTAATTCGGGCCAGGAATAGACTGGGGGATGTGTGGAAGTAGTCAGGGGAGAGCTTTCCCTGGTGAACCCAACTCAAAGAGGCTGCTGGGTAGGACCAAGCAACTCCAGGGGTGTCAGTGCATGTGGCAGGCTCTTTGAAGTGGATGAGATTATAGTTCAGATTTGAAGTTTGACCTTGGCTAACTGCAATTTGCAAAAACATTTCCAGCCTTATATTTATATTATGACACATACATGTTATTTGCTTATACATAAGCTAGCCATGTCTACATTTGTTTGTGCTCTAAATACATATACTTCAGAGGGAATAGGTTTGTGCTATAAAATGTATACAACAAATTTTCATACAATAAAAATATTCTATTTTTATGATCATTTATTGATATTTATAGTTAATATTTACCTATAAATAACTAAATTCAAAATTTAATGAGAATTTTCAAATTGCTTCACTTTTTAAAAAAAATTGGAACAAATCTATTGTGTGAGATTGGCCGTGTAATCATCAAAGGTTTCTTCCAAATATAATGAGAAAGTTGACTTGTAATTAGCTTTTGCTGCTTTGCCTTTGTACTTTCATGATAATTATTAGATTTACACAAGCCCCTCATTTGTGTTATATGTAATTTGATTTGAAATATTTCTTACTATAATAAACATAATTTTTATATTACTCAAATATAATTTTAGTGGATCTATTCTCTCATAAAGGTTATTAGATTTTTTTTTAAAAAAAGGGTATGAGGATATTTCTTTAATCATCTTTCATTAAACTGAATGAACAATTGAGATGTGAATTTTAGAGCTAGTTGGATAATGACCATGAGTACTTGGGGAAGATAAAAGAAAGTGAAGGGCTTCAAAATATATACAGGCAATATCCTCCCCATTATGAAACTATTCATTCAGAGGTGGCCCAGACATGAATCATAAGCAGAAATAATTCCAAGAATGAGGTGGGGGAAAATGTATGTCAAGACCACTACCTAAAGTCTAGACATATTTTCCTCATTAACCAATGTGTGATGGTATTCAAAACTCACTTATTTATTGATCTCTCCTTCCTAGGGGCAAAACATTGATGAGCAGTTTGATTTTCACTTGCTGTTCCTTAGTAATAAAATACACTTTGCTAAATTCAAAATGCATCATTTGAAATTTCTCTGTTTTCTTTGCTGTTCTTTATCTAACCCAACAATGCCATTAATATTCTGTATAAGCTAGATGTTTTCTTTTCATATAAAGGAGCATATGTCAGTGGAGCATATACATCATTCTGGAATAAAGATGATCCTTATTATGCACACTGCCCCCTTTATTTTCAGTCTGTGTAGTTTGGGTTTTTATCTCTGTTGACAGTGTGCAAACAGTACCTCTAGAATTTTATTTCAGTCAACGTATTTCCTATCTAAGCAACCGGACAGCTTGAGGTGTTGCACTCCAACAGGCAGAAGTGATATCACAGAAGTACTGGGTGTCGACGGCCAGAATCACCAGTGACAGGTGACGAGACGCTGTGGAACTGACGGGTGGTGAGAGATTATTGCTGCCCTGCAAAGCACGATGTCAAGAAGCATTCTCAGCTATTTGCCAGATGACAGACTGGTTGGAAATATTTGGTGTGAAATGGTCATTCTCATTCACACTCAAACATGTAAGCAATGACTTCAGCATTATCCGAGAGATAAAAAAAGAAAGAGGCATGCAGAAGCAGACATCTGGTCTACCTTGCAGAGAGCCATTACATTTTTCTCATTTTCTAGCTACATGCGTTTCATTATAATGGTTGTTTCACACGATTTGGGGAATTTCCTTCCATCATAATTAATGTTTAGACTGAAGACCCTTTGTTGGACTGCTGTGAGATGAAATTACGAGTTCCATTTTGGTGGCTTCTCCAAACAAAACTGTCCTATTTTAAGAATGTCTAAATAGCTCATGGAATTTAACCCTACCTGGGTTTTCCATATGCCCTTTACTTTTTTTAAATCTCTGGGGTAATGCTGACATCATTGCTTAAAAGTCTGAGTGTGAATGCACAAAAAGGGACTCTCAAACCGAATCATGCTAGCAGCTCACCCTGGGAATGACCTGTATACTGACAGTGGCCCTTTCTTACACGGCCACCTCAAGATAATCAACTGTGAAAGCAATTAGGAATATATTTCGAGTCTGGAGAAAGTTTCCTGGTGTGCCTGGAAGGCAACCAATCATGTCTTAGTAAATAGATAGAAATGAAAGACTAACATAACCCCAGATAAAGTATTGAAAGTCCAGAGAATTGTACAGAAAGTTGAGAAGATAGTAGTATATTTGAGTGGAAGCCTACTATGAAAGTAAAATCATATCTTTGATGAAAGAATTTATAACTAAAACATAAGAAGCTCCATTAAATACTTTTCATGATTGAGTTACTGTCTATATATAATAGCACTCAACGTTCTAAATGTAAATCATTCTCAGACCTTGGTTTACTTGGCATATACATGCTCAGATATTAACTTCACTCTTATTTATAGATATCTGTATCAGAAGGTCCCTCATAGTAACAATTCTGTCCTCCACGATTACTACAGGTAAATGTTACTTATTTTATTAACTTAAATACATAATAAAATTTAAATTTTGGTAGCATTAGATATATACAATGCTCTCATCAACAAACCTATAATACAAATAGTTTATTTAAGCATTATAGGATTTTTCTCTCCAAGTCTAAACTGGAGATTTGTTTCCCATTTGTTGATACAAAAGCTATATCTGGCTTGAAAAATGGCAAAATCTCTTTACATATAGCCCACGTACGTCAGTACTTACACACTGCCTCTTTCTCACATTCAGGGGAAGCCAAAACACAATGTTTTCATAATCCTTCAAAACACCCACAAAAAGAAATGTGACAAAATTTAAACAGCAATACTACTATTTGGATATTTTTTCCATAAAAATAAAACTAAGTTATTTTTCCCAAAAATATTCCCTAAAGAAAACAGAGCTTTACCTTATCGTGGTAACTTGGGAATTTTCCATGAAAAATTTTAAAGTCGATGTAGAGTTTAAAAGGTGTATTACTGTACATTACTATTCAAAGTGCCTTTAAAGTGTTTTAAAATTCCAGAGCTGCACCTGAATGCTCCACACAACATTCTTAATTGCCTTGCAACTCCTCTATAATTCTGGATTTAAAAAAAAGACAAAAAGTGTAACAGGAAGACTAAAAATTTATTCCTTCATGTTATAACTCATAAATATAAAATCAAAATTATGTCAGCACAAATTTTTGTGTGTTTTCATTGGGAAAAGTGTACTCAAAGTGTTTTTATTATAGGTTGTATCTTCAAATTAGCAGTTCATTACTAAAGAGAATATAAGAAAGTTTCCCTTTTGAGAAAATTACTTTTGTTCTAAAAAATCCCACTTGTAAGATAATTTCTACAGTAAAGGGGGTCCCAAGACTGGGATACAAACACCGTCTAATAGCTAGTATGCAGGGCAAAATAGCTCACCTGTAGGTTAATAGTAAATAATTGGGTCCACAACATACCTAATGAGTTTCAGCCTAATTTAATCATTTCAAAATATTTATAAATGCTAATACACATTTTTTCAAAAAAAAAATTGGATTGTAATCAAATACTGTTATGTTATAAGTTCACAAATTATTTAAGGTCATGAGAAAATGGTAAATGTTTGAACTGCAATACATTCGTATTTTTCTTTTCACTAAATTTAAGTAAGTGTGTGTGTATATGTGCATTTTGATTTGGTGACAATAAAGGAAATTGGAACATGGCTATATGTAAATGATTGGATTAATATCATGGTTTTAATTTAAACATCATTTTCCAGTGCAAGTAATAAATAATATTAGCAATATAATATGTTCAGTATTTCAAAAAAAAAAAGAATAAAAAACAAGGTGAGGATTTTTATTATTATTTCATTTTTAAATTTCTTGCATTTGCTGGGGAAAGTCTTTAGGCCTAGGCAAACTTTTTCTTTTTTTTTTTCCTTTTGTTCCGTTAAAATTAGGATTATTACCCATTTTTTTTCTCTTCTTTTGTACTCTTACCAGCTGGACGATCTTTCACCTGTGACCTCCCTCTACAATCAGACTGTGGAGTGGAAGCAGTTAGCCCTAATCCCCACTCCCTGGTTGCCCCTTAGAAAAACGACCTAGTCTCTGTGCATTGTAAAGTTTTACAGCTCCGCACCATGGGGAAACACATAAAAACCAGAAATATTTCAAATAAAAAGGCTAAAAACACTCACATTGTGTGTTTTAAGAGTTAAGAACAGAATTTGGAGTTATAGTGCCAAGTTCCACTACTTATTAATTAGCTTTGTTGCCATGGTCAAGACATTTAACTGCTCCCTTTTCTATTTAGTACCAAGAGGATAATCATAAGCCTCCCTCACATGACATTGTATAGATTAAATGAAATCATGCCTGTAAGTGCTTAATACAGAGCCTGATTGTTCAATGTGTTTGTTTCTTTTTTCATTAGAACAAAACAAACCAAAGCCAAAGTCTCTAGAAGTTAGCTATTCATATGTTTTTCAAAGAAGAAAATACTGACTTTGTGGCTACTCTGGTTAATATTTCATTAAAACATAGTGTGAAGGATTCTACTATAGCACGAGGGAAGTTCCAGAATAGTAGAAGACACAGTGTACCTGAAACACCTTGTTTGACTTATTTTTGTGGGTCTTGTATTCAGAGTTTAAGCAAGTCATCTCATTAGGAGGAAAGGTAGGGAGGAGGAGGGAAAAAGAGAGAGTGATGAGGTGAGGCAAGAGGAGATGCTAAGAAAAGGATGTTGTTAGTCAGTCTGGAGTCGTTGAGTGCTTCTCTGGCAAGAGGTATTAGCCTTGCTAAAGCTTCTTGGGTGAACCAAAGAATTGTTATTGCCTTAAGTGTAGCAATAGAATGAGCAATAACAACTTTAGGCTTTCCTGATGTTCATTCACTCATCTAACAAACATTCACTGAGTATTTCTTATGTGTCAGGCATTGTTTTAGGTTCTGGTGATATAGTTTTTTAAACAAATTTAACAAACATCCCATTCTTTATGTAGTTTATTTTCTGTGGGGATGAGAGATCTATACTAATAAAAGAGTAATATGCTAATTAGACCGGGAGACCTTCTGGAGACCTTCCAGACATCCTTCTGGACAAAGCCAGGGGCTTGGCCGCCCTGCAAACCACCCCCAAATGGCCCTCAGCCCCTCATCCAGGCTGGCCACGCCCCCCAGTGGGGACCCCCCCCACCCTGATCTGGGACCCCTTTTAGGGCAGACCAGCTGGCACCCACCCATGCACCAGGCCTCTATCTATACTAATAAAAGAGTAATATGCTAATTAGACAAGGAGACCTTCAGGGAGACCTTCTGGATGTCCTTCTGGACAAAGCCATGGTGGTGGGGTTGAGGCAGAGGCAGTTAGGAGCAATCAGGCCAGAAGGGGAGGGCAGTTGGGGGTGATCAGGCCGGCAGGGAGGGCAGTTAGAGTCAAGCAGGCCGGCAGGCAGAGTGGTTAGGGACAATTAAGCAGGCAGGCAGGTGAGCAGTTAGGAGCCAGCAGTCCTGGATTGTGAGAGGGATGTCCAGGGATTGGGCCTAAACCGGCAGTTGGACATCCCCCAAGGGGTCCCAGATTGGAGAGGGTGCAGGCTGGGCTGAGGAACACCCCCCTCCACCGTGCAAAAATTTTATGCACTGGGCCACTAGTATTAACCCTTTGCACTCGCTTGCTTTTTTCTCGATTCCTTTATTCTACTCGGTATTTAATTTTTTAAATACCCCAGATTTTACAAAGCACGGCAGTAGAATAAAAAACTGGAGTTTCTTTTCATACAGATTTATTTATTTGGATTTTTTTATATTTCAAATTATTGATACATTCAAAGAGTATAAAAAGAGCTGCTACCGATGCTAACTGTGTCGAGTCACACTTGACATCTGAGTGAAAAAGGTTAGTATATATATATATATATATATATATATATAGTGCTAGCAATAGATAGTTAACCTAATAATTGGGTCAAAGAAGCCCTCTCAAAAAAGGTAACAATTGAGTCAAGTCCTAAAAGAAATGAGGGAATGAGGCTGTGGATAATCATGAGGAGATTGTTTCTAGGCAAAAGAAAACAGCAAGTTCAAAGGCCTGGGTTGGAAATTGACTGGTACGATTAAGGCATGTTGCACAAGCCAGTGTGTCTTTAGAGGAGTGAGCACGGGGGGGAGTAGTAGGAGATAGACTAAGCATAAAGAGAAAGGAAATCCAAGTTAACAAAGTAAAATTTTCTTGTATTTTAATCAAAATCTAATTATATTGAGAGAAGTTGAGTTACAGAACATCAACCTCTTTTCATTTCTCTCATCTTAACTTCATTTGATGGATATTTGATAATTCCATCAATATTAAATCATTTAGGGCATTGAAGACATCATACAGCAACTGATGGCATGATCTGACTTGGATTTTTTTGAAGATCACTCTGGATGGCTATGCCAAGAGTAGGTGACATAGGGTGGAAATAAAAGCCAACCAAGAGGCCAAAGCAACAGTCTAAATGAGAGATGACTGAATATTGGACCGAGGTGGTAACATTGGAGATGGTGAAAAGGGATTGGATCCAGAAATACGTATTTTGAAGGTAGAAGAATTAAAAGGATACAGTTGTTGATAATTAAAGTAGGAATGGCTGCAGGAGGATAATATTATGGTTTAAAAATTGAAATCAGTTTTAATTTAATTTGAACTACCTATTACTAGGTTACCAGTACTAATGAAA
The DNA here is from genome assembly GCF_027574615.1 of Eptesicus fuscus. NCBI lineage: Eukaryota > Metazoa > Chordata > Mammalia > Chiroptera > Vespertilionidae > Eptesicus > Eptesicus fuscus. The sequence goes on from NC_072475.1 coordinate 10,452,963, forward strand.
GTGAGTATGCTATTTATTGATGTGTAATTGACACAAAATTATAACTAATAACTGTTATTCATTTCACAAATATTTAAGGTTTACCATGTGATCAATATCATAGTTGCCACAGGGGGTGTCTCAGGAGTAATACAAAAGTTTATATGCCTTGATTATGTTTGTATGTCTTGATAGAAAGATTAAATAATCAATATTGAGGGAGGAGTCCAGGAAGTCTTTTTGCAATAGTTGTTTTTACTGAGGTATAGGGGAAAATGGAAAGGTGTAAAAGTATGAGGAAAGGTAAAGAGAATCAGTGAGTTCTAAAGATGAAAGGAACTCTTTGCAGAGACCTAGAGAAGAGAGTGCACACATTAAATTTGAGGAGTTATGAATATTTCATAGTGTTAGGACACCAGTGAGTTTAGGGAAATAGTGAGAAAGGTTGGGAAAAAAATCAGGGAAAATTCTTTAAGCATCACATCAAATATTTTGTTTGTTTTGTTTTTAAGTATTTTTATTTATTTCAGAGAGGAAGGGAGAGGGAGAGAGAGATAGAAACATAGATAATGAGAGAGAATCATTGATCGGCTGTCTCCTGCACGCTCCCTACTGGGGATTGAGCCTGCAACCCCAGCATATGCCCTTGACCGGAACCGAACCTGGGACCCTTCAGTCTTCAGGCTGACACTGTATCCACTGAGCCAAACCAGTTAGGGCCACATAGAATATTTTAAGGAGTTGAGACTATTTGTGTGTGTGTGTTTTTTTTTGTTTGTTTTTGTTTTTTGTGTGTGTGTGTGTGTGGTGGGGTATATGAGATATGGGCAAGGGGATTGGGGAAAGAGGTTAGTGATAGGATTTACATTTAAGAAAGACTCCTGGCTGCAAGATAGAGAATACATGGGTAAGGGTAGGGTAAGCAAAAGTAACCTGGAAGTAATCTAGTTCAGACCTGATAGAAAGACGGTAAGAAAAGAAAATGACATTTGTAGACTGGAGGAATCAATCCTAGAAGAAATAACCAAGTAGGAATTACCAATCACAAGTACAAATTGATAAAAATAGATACATTTAAGATTACATTTTCTGAGTGTTGGATTTATTTGGAAAAGTCAGAGAGAAGCAGTCCACAGGGAACATTAGGTCCCTGTAAACTGCAGAGTAAGTAGGAAATGCCATCGGTGTATATATGAGTGGGTGTTTGAGACAGGAGACATAAAAGTCATAATAATTCTACCTATCTCACAATTTGGCTTCATGGTGGCTCCAATTATGTAATTACACGAGGAAGATGGGATAAAGAAACTCCCACCAACTTTCATGATTTCAACCTCATATAACCAATAGGTGATAACAGAAGATGTTTCAGTTACTGATTACTGTGTAACATTCTCTGTCCCAGAAATAAATCCTTTATGGCTCAAAATAACAAAACTCATTGATTCTGCTTTTGAATCTGCACTTTATGTAGGGTTCAGTAAAGATGAGTAATATCTGGCCCCAACCTTTGGGAAGACTCAAAATCCTAAGGGCTGGATCAACAAGGCTGTTTGCACAACTCTGTTTAATTCTTCACCTATTTTCAGCATACTCCATGTGGTTTTTCCAGCCGTAGATCTCAGGGTAGTCCAACTTTTTACATGGCATCTCAAACATCTGAGATCCACGTTCTAAGAAATCTAGTGGAACCTTTCAGGCTTCTTCTGAGTAGCCTCAGAGGTTTAAGAATGTTACTTCTGCATTCTATTGGTCAAACAGGTCATTCAGGAGCGGAATTAGACTCAGCCTTTCAAGATGAAGGGGAGAGAAATATTTCTGGCCAGCATTTCAGTAAGGTAGGGCACTTGAAGTTTATATATTTTAACTCTTTCCCATAAAGGAGAATTATTTACTAATGCCATCTTTGGGAAATAGTAAGATCTATCACAACGCAACTCTCTACAATGCCATTTATTTATTATATATTATGGGCCAAAAGTTGACCTAGACTGATTTTCCTAAGGTAACAGCAAGATTCCTTTTTTTAAAAAAAATATTTATTTTTATTGATTTCAGAGAGGAAGGGAAAGGGATAGAGAGATAGAAACATCAATGATGAGAGAGAATCATTGATTGGCTGCCTCTTGCACACCCCCTACTGGGGAATCAAGCCCGCAACCCAGGCATGTGCCCTTGGCTGGAATCGAACCTGGGACCTTTCAATCCACAGGCTGATGCTCTACCCACTGAGCCAAACCAGCTAGGGCCGTGGTCGGCAAACTGCAGCTCGCAAGCCACATGCAGCTCTTTGGCCCTTTGAGTGTGGCTCTTCCACAAAATACCACGGCCTGGGCGAGTCTATTTTGAAGAAGTGGCGTTAGAAGAAGTTTAAGTTTAAAATATTTGGCTCTCAAAAGAAATTTCAGTCGTTGTACTGTTGATATTTGGCTCTGTTGACTAATGAGTTTGCCGACCACTGAGCTAGGGCAACAGCAAGATTTCTTTGTAAACAATGACCAACTCTTTTCTGTTCAAAGTGAAAGAATATAAGGAAATGTGCCTAACTATTAAAGATTGCTATAGGTAAACTGTCACATTGCAAGAAATTGAAACATTCTGTTAGTTACTCTAACATAACTAGTAGAGACAGGTATCCAAGATGGGCGGAGGAAATGTAAAAAGGTTGAAATCTGGAACTTGTCCCTGATGAAATGCAGAGCCAAAAGGACACAGGGGTCCCTGTTTTGGACAAATGGTGGTGATAAGGACAAGACCTGGATGATGAGTGATTGCCTGGAGTCAGAGTTGTTCTTTAGAGATGGAATTCAGTTAGTCAGGACTATTTTGTTTTAAAGACCATGGCCGGGGCCAAGTTCCATGGGAGCACGTAAAGTTTTCAGGAGTCCGGGGCCAAGGACTGGCTGGGTTTGGATCATTGTGCAACCTGGATGTCTTTGCCATGCATGTGTCAGGGCTGAATGCTTGCTGCATTAGAAAGAAAGGAATTTCCCCAACAGTAAGCAGTATTTGATCTTGGAATGTTCTACTAGTGGATTTTAACTGGAATAAATGTCAATTGTCAGTTGTGATCCTGTTGGGAATTACAATGAGAGACACTCGATTTTTTGTTCTAGAGTTTTGCTATAATCAAACCATATTAAGGACTAAATATTTTTAAATCACAACTTTAATTTATGAAAAAAAGCATATTTAGACTTCAACATCTGGGTTTGAAAACTTCTAAGTTTATGTACATAAATTAGACACTTTCTAAATATTTGTGGGAGAGAAATACAGTCACTCTAAACTAGACTTTGTATAATTTTGAAGACCTATGTAATTCTATTCAAAGAGCATATAAATGAGATGTATACATCATTTTTTAATATTTTCAAGAAACTAGAATGTAATGGAGTCTCTTTCCAGTATCACTGATAAATGAGAAATAATGATGTTTTTAAAATTTTCTAAGATAATAATTTTATTAAAACTGTACCCAAAGATGTTCTATACCCCCCAAAAATAGTTTAGAAATTTCTAAAAATGATGTTGGATGTAAGACAGCTTTCTTTAACTATTCAGGAATATTATAGATTCAGAATTAGAATATTGTTTCAGTTCTTGTGTTAAATTATTGAAATGCATACAAAGTTTAACTGCCCTGAGGTCATATCTAAGCAGTTCACTAAATCAACATTATATTAACCTTTGTTTATTCTTCTCCAGATTCTTGAAGATTAAACAAAGGACATGCCTCAGGTCTAGGCTTAATGTCAACATTAAGAATTAGCAGGAAGAATGTATCCAATAGGAAGAGGAAGTATTTAGAACTAAGAGAGATAACAGTATACAGGAAGGGTAGAATGTCAAGGAAAAAATAAAGAGTAAAATTCAAAACAAATTTTATAAAAGATGTACATTTCTTTACCTCACATTTAGATGCTGACTTATTAGCTATTCATTAACCTCTACTCAACCTGTGAGAATGTCCTTTTGCAAATTTTAAACTTTGAATATCTAGATTATAGTTCCAGCTTTCAAGAAAAGCCAAAGACCAAACTCTTCATGCAGACATCATAAATTAATGTAATTTCAACCTTTTAAGTTAATATACTTTGGCAATTTAATGAGTAGCAAATGGATTGGATGAAAAATACATACAAGCCTGCATAAATCTTATTTGGCTTCAGAAGAACAAATTCAGTTTTCTCTGGTCCATGGAAAGACTGGGCATAACTCCTTTTGACTCATTTAAATCTATAAAATTATTCTGGTTTATATGTATACAATATGTTCGATCAGTTATCCTCATTATTAATTTCTTCAGTGTTTGTACATTGTTTCAATGGCAATGGGAAGGAAATATACAATTAGAAATAGTCTCAGTTCACCATTGGGAAAATATCCTTGGATGATAGATATAAAGTCCAGACAACATCTAATGCACAGCATTTCCAAGCCATGGAACATTTTAATCATTAAGAAAAAGGACAGCCTGCCTCTTGTTAGCTAAACTGCAAGGGACTTGAGGCTAGGGATAGAGTCTTATTGACTATTTATTGACTTGGGTAAAATCATGATAAAGTCAGTTTCATGAAACCACTGTTATCACATTAAATTCATAAGCTGGGGAAACATTTGCTTCTATAGAAACTAATGGAAGTAGTTAGTACGTGTAGAACAGTCATCTTACTCTATCAGTCCCGAGCGTTCAGGTACAGAAAAGAAAAGCTTTCAAAGGACCTGGTTATTTGGAGTGACTGCTTAGGAATTTCAAATGTCATGATTATGCTTTAGAATTGGCATGAAAAGTTACTGAGAGCCTCAGAAGTTCTTGATTTCTCAAAAGTTAAAGGATCATGCCTGTTTCATTAAGAGAATCTCAAATAATGAATATGTGGTGTTTTCTTACACTTTATACAATGGATTTTCTTTTGCCAGATTCTATGAGATGAAAGAGAAGGGGTAGGGGTTGTAAATATGTTCTCTTTCCATGGATCTCCCAAACTCTGGCTACAGAAAAATCAGTCTACTCAACTTCCTTTTATTTCTGGCGAAAACTTGTTTTTTTACTAATTATCCCCAGCTGTAGCAGATTCTGTACTTCTTAGTTTTGAACTTTACATGCTCTTACATTCGTATACTTCTTGTATGGAATATTGGGTCTCAAAATGGGAAATCCTTTGGGAGGGGTGACTATAATATGATTGTCTGAAAAGAAAATTTTTTTTAAATTTGAAGCTGAATAATAGTTCCTTCTATTCTTCCTGCTTGTTGCCAGTCAACTGCTTAGAATCACTGTATTGGTATTTGCCTACAATAACAATGGAGCACACTCTTTCAAATATCAAGAATTTTGATAGAATTCATTTTTTAAAATTTCACATTTTTCTTTCTCTTGTTTTTCTTTCAAAGGAAGTCAATGTGCCAAGTTCTAATTTTAAATTCACCACTGCCCCCAATATGCAGATTTTTCTGAAGTGTACTCAAGGCTCTTCAGAGGACTGTACGTTTCCTGGTGAACGACAGCAGTGAAATTGTAACCAATACGGCTCTGGGCTTAGTGATCTGCACTGTTTATTTGGTGGCGAGGCTAAAAACAGCAAAGAGGTACATAGTAGATTGCAGTGAGTTTTAATGTGTACACCTGCTCACGCTGTGTTTGCCCTGGTTGACAGTATCTTTTTCTTGCCTTTGCAACAACTTTGTCATTTATACTTCAGTGAAAATAATAGAGAAGGGGCCGTAGCCAGTTTGGCTCAGTGGGTAGAGGTCAGTTTGTGGACTGAAGGGCCCCAGGTTCGATTCTGGTCAAGGGCACATGCTCAGGTTGTGGGCTTGATCCCCAGTGTGGGGTGTGCAGGAGGCCGCCAATCAATGATTCTCTCTCATCATTGATGTTTCTATCTCCCTCTCCCTCTCTCTTCTTCTCTGAAATAGAAAATATATATTAAAAAAAAAATAATGGAGAAAGACCTAACAGCAAACCCTCTGACCTTTAGCTGGTGTGTTTCCTGGTAATTCCAAAAGCTTGGAAAATGACAATTTGGATACATGTTAAAACAATATGCATTTTCATAAGCTGTAATGTAATTCTTTGGAAATGACAAAAACACATTGACCTTTTTTAAAAAATAAAAACAACTTTTTAATTTGAAAATCATGAATCCCAGGTAAGATAACCTTCCCAAAGAAGTTTTATGTGAACAATAATAATAAAATTCAGTCATATTTTATATTTTGGAGATTTTTTTTTTTTTTAGTGAAAAAAGAATGCCTTTATTCTTATAAAGTTATCTTGAATTAAGCCACTTCGTTAAATTCGCTTATTTGTTTTAAATGGTCTGTCTCTACATTCCACCAAAGTGACATTTTTTATGAGACTCACACGACATTTCTCTCCCACTTGCTTTCTTTGTTGCATTGACCGTGTTATACAGTATTTTATGTTCAAGAGTGGTCGGCGATTGGGCAATGCTATTTGTTTGTTTTTCATATTACTAAATTTTCTCTATTACATAGAATGCTTGCTCTAAGTCTACCAATTGGCATATTACATTGGTAAAATTTCATAATGTCAATCATTATTTGTACTGTAGCCTGATTTTTTAAACATATGCCATTAGAGTCAATTATCTGATGTTCCATTAGGGATTTCACATTTACATTTTTAACTGAATTTTATGTTATATCTCATTTCCCAGTTGTGGGAACAGTTACACTATCATCAACAAAAATAAAAAGCTGAACATAATTTATGATTTATATAAGAATTAATTATTATTTAAACTTTGTCAGAACTCAGGAGTAAAAACATCTAACCTTGGGGCACTGGGGAGGGGAAATTTGTTTTTTTAATTACCATTTAAAATTACTTAATTCAGTTTGCTCTTTCACATTTTCTTTTTTTGGTGCCATTTTCTTGTTTTATAATCTAGAAACATTATTTTTTCTGGACCTTCAAATATATTAGTGAGTTGTTCAGCACAATGCCCTTTTATTATATTTTTTGAAATTTCTGCTGTTTAGAAAGTCATTTCTTTTATCCTATACTAGAGGCCCAGTGCATGATTGAATCATGCACGTGTAGGGTCCCCTACACGCTTTTGCTTTTCGCGGTGGAGCTGGGTGCCTGTTCGTTGGTGCCGGAGCAGACAGGCACCCAGCTCCCCCGCTTTTGATGGTCCGCGGCCGCTGAGGGTGGCTACCCTGCTGTTGAGAGGCACAGGGGGCGGGACTCCCGCCTCCTGCGCCTCTCAAGGGCCCCTGAGGGGGGCTGCCGCGGACACCTGTCTACCCTGCTGTTGAGAGGTGCAGCTGGGTGTCCGAGGCAGGCCCCCTCAGTGGCTGCGGATCTGGCCGTTGAGAGGCACAGGGGGCGGGAGTCCCGCCCCCTGCGCCCCTCAACAGCAGGGTAGCCCCCCTCAGTGGCAGCGGATCTGTGCCTCTCAATGGCTGGATAGGCCACCCCGAGTCCCGCCCCCCAGCCTCCCGCCGCCCAATTGTGGGCGTAGCGGAGTGATGGTAATTTACATGTTACTCTATTATTAGATAGGATTTGTATTTGCATTTTCTCTCCTATTTTTAAAATTGGGTTTCCAGAATCTATCTTACTAATTTCTTTAACTATTTGGTGTATTAATTTTGTCAATTTTTAATGTATTATTTTTGTTTCATTTTTTATTGTATTCATTTTTGCTTTTAAAACTGTTAGGGTCGCTGAAGGAGGCATGCATGAGGCCAAAGCGGTGAGGGCTTATGCATTTATTAGGTCATCTGGATACAGGATGGGGCCAGTACCCAAGGTTGGGGAGTCAAGAGTTTAAAGGACTCTAGGTGGCTTTTTCTGGGTGGAGGATTCTTTGGGCGGGTCCAGATCCTCAGAAGGTCCTCAGGGGAAGGATAACAGTCTTAGAAAGTGGACTGTGCCTCTCAGCATAACCATCACTGCTTGTCTTATTTTCCATTCTTATAAGTGTATTCTAGTATCACATGATCTCACTCATCTAGGGGAAATAATGAACAAAATAAACAGATGAACAAAAACAGACCCAGAGACAGGGAAGCATTGATCAGACTGTCAAACCTCAGAGGGAAGGTAGGGGAGGGTGTGGGTAAGGGGGAGAGATCAACCAAAGGACTTGTATGCATGCATATAAGCCTAACCAGTGGTCATGGACAACAGGGGGGTGGGGCATGCGTGGGGAGGGGTTTGGGATGGGAATGGGGGGATGACGACAAATATGTGATACCTTAATCAATCAATCAATCAATCAATCAATCAATCAATAAAAGAAAGTGGAATGTGGTCTAAGTGAAAGGGAATGTCAGTTGTGAAGTGGCCTAAAGGCCAGATCCCGGGGAAAGGGGTATTGATTCAATTACTAGATCAGACCTAACAAAAACCTCTTGCCTTTCTTTGCTTTTTTAACTTTATTTTTTTGGTTTGAATGTTTAGCTCACTGACATATAAGTGACAATTTGGCTCCACCGAATACTTATATTTTATAATCTTCTCCTTTGACGTGAGAAATATTACATTATCGGTTTTATACATTTTAGTTTCTTTTAAGAATTGTGTCGGCTATCTTATTCTCATATCTTTATTGGTGTTTTTTTTTTATTTTTGGAAGCTGTAGAATTTCTTCCTTTTAATTTATGTTCTTAACTTTATGCGTCTAGTAGGGGCTTTCCTAGCTAACTCCTTGGCAACCTATGATGACTTGCAACCTGGAATCTTTTTTTCCCCCTTAATTCTAGAAACTGTGGTATTATGTTTTCCAAAAATTGTCTTTTTTTTTTTTTCCAGTGACTTTGTTTTCCCCATCGCTTTCTGGTACTCTTGTCACCAAGATAGCACAGGCCTAACTACCATCTGAAACATCGTTTAGGTGTTCTTTGCATAATTTCTTTCTTTTTATGTTTTTTCTATTTTTGGGGGGAGAATTTCACTGTCTGACATTTCCGTGCACTAGCTTTTTCTTTGTCTGTGTACATCTTTCTACTTATTCCACCTATTGAGTATTTTAACTCCTGTATATTCTTTATTATTATTAAAACATTTTAATGTTCACGTTATTACAGGTGTCCCTTTCTTCCCCCCCTTTGCCCAATTGCACTTAAACTCTTATTTAAATCATATCTAATATGTCAACTTTTACTTGCTGTAAGTCTGTTTCAATAGTTTCGCTTTGGATGGTGTATGATTTATGACTGATTTTGTTTATTTATTTTATAGTAATTATATATTTTAGGTGTCTAGTTCAGGAGTTGGCAAATGATGGCTCACAGGCCAAAACTGGGCCTCCACCTGTATTTTTAAGTAAAGTTTTAGTGGAACACAGAAACATCTATTTGTTTATGCATTGTTGGTGGCTGATTTTGTGCACATCAGCAGAGTTGAGTAATTGGGACAGAGACTGTGTGTCTTGCCAGGTGTAAAATATTATCTGCCCCTTAAGAAGGAGTTTGCTGACCATCCATTTGGTCAAAATCACCTTGAGTTCATAACTCCTGGGGCTATTGTTAGTCTCTCTTTAAATGTGTATTTGGAAAGGTTGGAAGCCTAGCTCTCATTTGCATTTCTAAGGGTAAATTTAGAGAGAGGGGGGAGGGAGAGAGAGGAGAGAGAGAGAGAGAGAGAGAGAGAGAGAGAGAGAGAGAGAGATAACAACTAAGTAGCACTAGAGCACCAGGGTGGAAGTTCATTCCTTGAGAAGAGTTCTTTTGTTGCCTCATCACCAGGCAACTATTTGGGTCACATGCTTACCTTGCATTTGAATTTCTTTGAAAGGAGTGGCATGAGGGAAGTGCAATAGTTGTTATGGGGTTATGGGATGCTGCTCCTGTTCCCCCTCAGTTTTGAGGCACATAGTCTCATAGCTACTAGCCATGCAGCCTGCATCCCTTTCCAGAAACTGCCCTCATCCTAAGGAATCTGCCCCACTTCTTCCCCCATCCCTAGTGATAGGTGTCAGTCACTGCAGAGTTCAAAGGCCTGGCTCCCAGGTCTCAATTAGAGATATCCCTGAAGGGCCGCCCCAGCTCTAGAATTTCCTGTAGGACTGGCTGACCTTGCTGTAGCATTACAATGCAGTTCATTCTATTTTTCTACCTAATTCTGTTTCCCTGGCTCTTTTCTAGGTGGCGTTTCAGAGAGCACTTCCCACACACAGATTTCAAAGTCTCCAATCAGCTTCCTGGGCCTGCCCTGAGAAAGGAGGAGGTCTCCTTTACTTGGTTCCATTATCCTTGAGATGCAAAGACTGAGGCGATCAATAGGAAAACATGGAAGGGAAGCCAACCAGTCTAGTATGGTTTATATCAGCTCCTTTCAAGGTCAGTGTAACTTCTGCTGTGCTGATTTTACTCAGTAAGACTGGGCAGCTTGGCCTCTTGCTGACATTTCCATAATGTGGGAGGGCAATTATCCTCTCATGGCAATATGTATCCTCTCCAAGTCAAGAGACAGAAATAGAACTCCAAAGCTCCAGTCCAATCTTTCCTCCAACTGCTATGATTGCAAACTCCTTGATCCAGACTATTGACACCCCTCTCTTCCAATTCCTATCACTTCCCATATATATATATCTACACATCAGATTATGATATTTTTAATTTCCCAGATGATATCATATTTTCTGTTTGTTTTAATTCCTGGTTCCCTTTAATTCATGCTTCACTTTCATTCACGAACACAAAGTTTATTTATTTATTTTTTTGGGGGGGGATAAGGGAAGTACCTTCATTTATAAACCTATATTGAGAGTATTCAAGTATAAATCCATATCTTCTATTAGCAAGCTTTAGCTAATAATGAGATTTTTGTTTGTTTTAACTGTTCAACCAAGGAGGCCTCCAAGAATCTCAAAAATACAATAGTGATTATTAATGTGAGCTCTCTATGTTCCCCAAAACTGGAAAACAACATTAAAATATCTTTGTTTATAGCACTCCTCTGAATAAAGGTCGAGTGTTGCCAATTATTCTGTTACCCTGGGTAATATGTCCACCCATAATAACTGTTTCCAGACTTATCCATTCTCCACCTCAAGTTTTTTCCCTTCACGCTCACCATGCAAATGGCTTCAGTAGAAACCAGTAGAAACCATCAGAGCATCCTGTGAATATGCCTTTCCCATTAGCATACAGTGGAGTCCTTTCTTACCCATTCGTTTTCCATGGTTATGCATAATCAATTGTGGTCTAGAAATAATAAACGGAGAATTCCAGAATAAACAGTTCATAAGATTTAAACTGCGTGCTATTCTGAGAAGCATGATGAAATCTTGTTCCATCTACCTGGGACATGAATCATCCCATTGTCCAGCATATCCTTGCTGTATAAGTAGCCTCCAGTTATTAGATTGACTGTTAGATTCATGGGGCTTGCTTTCAAGTTCATGTAACCTTTATTTTCCTTAATGATGGTCTCAAAGCTCAAGAGTAGTGACACTAGCAATTTGCATATACCAAAGAGAAGCTGTAAAGTGCTTACTTTAAGGGAAAATGTGAAAGTTCTCTACTTAATGAGACATTTCATCATTATTACAAGAAGGGTGACTATAGTACAATAAGATATTTTGAGAGGGAGAGAGAGAGAGAGAGAGAGAGAGAGCATTCATATAACTTTTATCACAGTGTATTATATAATTATTCTATTTTATTACTAGTTATTATTGTTAATCTCCTACTGTGCCCAATATATAAATTAAACTTTATCATAAATCTGTGCTTTCAAATATCACTGGGGGTCTTGGAACATATCCACATGGATAAGGGGGACTATTGTATAGCATAAGAACATCTTGTCTCAGCTCCAGACTGACACAGCTCATTGCTATCTCACATTCACTTCCATGTTCCAAAGTCTGGCTCTGTTCAACCTATCTGAAACTGTAATCATGATGTGCAGTGTCAAACCTAGTTCTCCTGATTCTCTCCCAGAGTTGCCTCTCTTGTTTCATAACAAGTCACCCAGGTAACCATTGAGATCAGAAATCTGAGTGTTTGCACATCATTCTCATTTTCACTCACCAGTAAATTCTGACACTTTTACCTGTGAATTTCTCTTAAATCTATTTATCTCCCTTTCTATAGCCACTATCCTAGTGCAAGTAATAATAATTTTCTCACCTGTACTGATGTGACAGCCTATTGATTGGCCTCTCACCAACATTTCTCTTCTCTCCAATCTCTTCTATATACTTCAGTCAAATAGACTGATCTTTAAAGTTGACATCTAACATTTTTCATCATAATAGGTATAAACAGTATATAATTTTGGCATATTATAAATATGGCACTTAGAAATAAAATTATTAAAAGTTTTTATATTCCTTGGATTAAAAATATATACCATGGCAATTTGATCCCTACCATCATCCATATAAAAATATTCTATTCTTATTTTTAATTTTTATAGTTGTAAACAATTAACATTATTCATATAGATAAATTATTGGGAATAGTAGTGTATAATAGTAAGGGTATGTAATTTTTAATCTTAAAATATGTATGCCCAAATTCACAATTACCTATAATATAGATATATTTTTTAATTTTTAATTTTCCCCCACAAATATTTGGAAGCTCCTTGAGCTTGAGGCAAAAAAAAAATAAAATGTTTCTTGATACTCTGAGCCATTCACCAAACTGGCATATCGTCCTTTGGACAATCCAGGCAGAGTCTGTACCCTCCAGGACAGCAGTTAGGGAGGGATGAATGTCTTTCTCTCATAAAATAGAGAAAAAAGACCTAAAAGGACAGTGGGGAAAGGAGAACATGCACCTACAGAACAGGTGCCTCTGGAAAGAAGTCATGGGATCTGGCTATTGATCCTTTTAACATTTTCCACACCAATGATGCCCTTACAGAGAGGGGTAGACCACCTATATCCAGTTTGAAGGCCACTGAACTAGAGAACATGGTATATTTAGGAACCCTACAGAAGCAGTCATTTGAAACAGTGGGGTTAAGCAAAATGTCTAAATGTTATTTTTAAGTAGTGCAAATCTGTAGAAAACACTCAACAATAAGTCTTTTTTAAAAAAAAAACAACACACTCTAAAGATAAATAGATAAAATAATTTGTTTCTTTAAAGATCAAAATTTAATATTAATGTTGTCTTAATTATTTCCCAAAGATTCATACTATATTGTCAGTCCAACATTTGGAACTTGTCTGATTTAAATGATAAATTTGCCACCTCCACATTATGGTATTTGCTTGATTGGGTGAGGCATAGCTACTAGTAGGTACCATAATATTTATGATGATGGTGTGGAATAAGTAAGCAAAAGGTAAAGAGACAGCAGAATAATAATATTTTACTTATGATATTATATCAACCACTGTAAAACTTCACATTTTATTATCAACTAGAGGCCCAGTGCATGAAACCCATGCGTGGGTAGGGTCCCTACGCCTGGCCGGCAATCAGGGCTGATCGGGGCCTCTGGCTGCTGGCCAGGGCCTTCCTTCCCCAGCTGCCAGCTGCCGGCTGGGGCCTTCCTTCCTTCATTCTGCACCGTCCCCTGGTGGTCAGCACACGTCATAGCGAGCGATCGAACTCCTGATCACCCAGTCGAACTCCCGAGGGGACACTTTGCATATTAGCCATATATATATGTTCTGAATAATGTAAAATACATTTGTCTTTAATCATTAAATTGATGATGCTGTAGTCAAGGAGGTTATTTTAACATCATTTTATATAAATAATAAAATAAGGATCTCGTATATACTACATCAGTATTTGGGTAGTTATTATAATTTCTGTAACAATATATTTCCTACTAAACAGATGAATAAAACATTCAAACTTTTTAGATTTAAATAAAGTACAAGAAAAGTTTGGCATATTAATTTTGTTTCTTAAAATGGTAGTCATTTACATTTCAAATTTTGCTCTTGTGTGTATGTGTGTGTTTAATCTCCTAAAACATCACTTTTAAGAGTCAAATTCAAATGATCAAAAAACATGTCAAAATGGCAATTTTATTTTCTTGTCCAGTATATGATCTTGGAACAGGCCTGAGTGAAGTTTTAGTTTAAATTGGTTCAAGGCCCATTAACATTTAATCAAATTTTCATCTCATTGATTCTAATTGAAAAAGCACCTTGACTTTTACTTCATATTTATAGCATAATGTAAATATCACTAATAGGTATTGATATATGTATAAATGTTATAAATTATATGTATGAATAATACTATTAAGTAATCAATAAACATATTGCTTTACTTATAAATTCTGTCTGTATTCATTTTTCCTAATACTATAAGGTCCCATGGCTCCTTTCAATTTATAGTCCTAACCCAAACTCAATTCAATACATTAAAATAAATATTATCTGTCATTGTAGCATCCCTACACTATAAACTACATGACTAAACAACTTTGTATTTTGATATATATTTACATTAATAAGTTGAACTAATAATTTTTAAAAATATGTTTTTATTGACTTCAGAGAGGAGGAGAGAGAGAGAGAGAGAGAGAGAGAGAGAGAGAGAGAGAAACATCATTAATGAGAGAGAATCATTGATTGGCTGCCTCCTGCATGCCTCACACCAGGGATGGAGCCCGAAGCCTGGGCATGTGCCCTGACTGGGAATCAAACCATGTCCTCCTGGTTCATAGGTTGACGCTCAGCCACTGAGCCATGCCGGCCGGGGGAACCAATAATTTATATATTTTCAAATATATCTGATGTAAGGATAAATTGAAGGAAGCCTTTTCTTACAATAAAAATTTTTAAATGAGAAAGGATAAGACCAACATCGCCATTTCCAAAGTAATTCCCTATGCCCTTCTGGTGTACCTGGCTCTCACACAAATGCTTGGAGCATGGAGAACAAAGAAAGACCCAGTGTGACTTTGGCACTTGCTCTACTGCCTTTGTTCATAAATCCCTGGAAACCAGTCAGGAGGAGGGGTTACCCCTTCCCTTCATGTTCTCTCTCCTAGGACTCATCGGACAGAGAAGTGGGGTCAGAGTGTGTTAGATATTATGTTCCATTGGATATTTTTCAATGTGTGTGATGCTACATGTCAACTGAGTATATCTTATACCTCTAGGATAGTTTGCTAATTGAATTATCAACTAACCAACAAGGTCTTTCTCCTCTATGTTTAATGTCTCACTCTCTCTTTCTCCCTTTTTCATTCCATCTCTCCCTTTCTTCTCTCTCTCTCTCTCTCTCTCTCTCTCTCTCTCTGTCTATCATCTCTATCTCTCTCTCTCTACCTATCTATTTCTATCTTTACCTCTATCTCCCCTTCTCTCTCTTTCCCTTTCTCCTCCACACACTCTTAAATTAAATACAAAGTTGTTACATTTTGAATTTTTTCCCTGTAGTGCTTTTCTTTCACAAAATAATATCAGGGTTTCTCTCTCAATGATAGAATATGTATCTTTATAAAAAATCGTATTTCTCAAAATAACTTCAATAAGTATATTTTGTAATTTAAAAAATATTACCGAAGATAATTTCTGGTGTTGGGAGGGTTATATAGTAAACTGTGCTCCATCTTACTCTGCAGAAAGGAAGCATTCCAGAAGATTCTCAGGAATGGGAAGTTGGAGCCACCATGTGGGACTCAAATTACCTGCTTGGGCAGAACTCAGTCTCTGAGTTTATTTCAGCCTTAGAATAAGAAGTATAGTGTGCTGTGCCAATATATAAAAATGTGTTGGTGCATACACAATTTTATTAAAAGAAAATTGATATATTAAAGAACATCAAAGGGAATATTTTAATAAAAGCACAGTAGGAAAAGAGACTCAGACTAACATACTTTGCAGCTTAAGGAAATGTAGTGAACTTGCTGATTTTCCTCAGTTAATGAACTTTAAGAGCTTCGTTTTAGGCTGCATTAAAATGTATTCTTCTATGTTGATAATACTTCTTTAAGCTCATTTCTAACATGACTCTGTTTTTCCCAAATGTGATATTTAGAAACAATGTTTTTTTAGTATAATACATAAAGGGTTTTGTTTTATAAAAAAATGGCAACCTTCTGATAGCATAAACAAAGAAAGTACATAAAACTCTGGTATTATGATAACATAAGCTAAATATTTTGGTGTATTTCTTACTAGCCTTTCTATATATACATGTATAATATTCATATAATTATGTGAGCATATATATATTATCAGTTGGTACATGTAATTATTTCTAATTACTGTGTTGTTATTCTACCCCTGTGTCATTAAATACTCACTCAATGCATTTCTGCACACATTCTATTTTATGAATATTGCTTTATTTATTTGATCACTTTTCTACTATTGAAAATTAAGATTATTGACAAAAAATAACTCATAGATACAGAGAACAGATAGGTTACTTCCACAGGCAAAAAATGGGGGTGGCCAAAATGGGTGAAAAGGGTTCAAAAGGCACAAACTTACAGTTAGCTATAAAACAAATAAGTGATGGAGATATAATGAACAGCATCATGACTACAGTTATTGATATTGTATTATACTGGTATATTTGAAAGTTGTTAAGAGACTAGATCTTAAAAGTTCTCATAACAAGGAAAAAAATATTACTATGCATGGGGACTGATATTAACTAGACTTCTAGTGGTAATTATTTTGCAATGTATATGAATCTATACTAATAAAAAGGTAATATGCTAATTAGACTGAACATCTTCTGGACGACTGTCTGGTCGTCCTTCCGGACAAAGCTAAGGTGGTGGGGCCAAGGCAGAGGCAGTTAAGGGTGATCAGGCTGGCAGGGGAGAGCAGTTAGGGGGATCAAGCCAGCAGGAGAGAGCAGTTAGGGGAGATAAGGCAGGCAGGCAGTGGTGGTTAGGGGTGATTAGATAGATAGGCAGGTGAGAGGTTAGGAGCTAGCGGTACCAGATTGTGAGAGGGATGTCCAACTGCCTACCTTTTTAGGCCTGATCCCTGTGGCAGTTGGACATCCCCCAAGGGGTCCCAGATTGGAGAGGGTCCAGGCTGGCCTGAGGGACACCACCCCATGCATGATTTTTGTGCACCGGGCCTCTAATATACATTTATAATGGTTTATATCTTTAACTAATATAATATGTTGATGATACATTATTTTAAATAAAGAAAAAATGAGACTGTTGAAGTATTGAAGTATTTTGCTGTTATAAATAATATTGCAATAAATAGTATATTATTAAATATGCACATTTCTTTCTGATGATGTCTTTCTTTAATATAAATTGGTAGTGTGAATATTTAAGGCTTTTGAAATGTGCTGTCAAACTATCCTCTACTGAGATTAGTACATATTTTTTCATATTCTTATAACATATACATATGCGTGAATATATTCAAAAGAACACATATTTTTAACATAGATATGTGCACGCAGCACTTTATTTTCTACCTACTTCCAAATCTGGGTCAGGAGTGGAGGTCTGGTTCAGACATGCCCCAGCAGGCCAGCTGAGTTTCACATGGCTGCCTTTGCTCTCACCTTGACCTCTTTTCCAAATACTTCTCAAGGTCTAGTAATCCTGTGGTCATGAACTCCATGGAAGATTATTACAAGGCTGCACCACTATAAAATAGTTTAGAGTAATTAGTTTTCTTTTTTATTCTACCCATTGTGTGATGCTTTAAAGGATTTGCTGCTTTAATTTAAAAATCTCTTACAAAAGCAACTGAGTACTTGCTTTTTTTTTTTTTAATATCCCCCAACATTCAGATCCTTTTAACTCTATCCAGCAGCTTTACATGGCACATGATTCTAGTTAAAAGCCTCCACTCATGCTTGATAGCATTACTTTCACCACTGATTATATCAAAATAAATTGAATGCTTCATACATTTAAAATTTATGAAAGCAAAAAATATTGGCTTACTTGTCTCCCCACATCTTTTCACTATCATGAGTTATCTTTGGAAGTAGCCATGTGACTTATTCACATATATCTTATAAGTCCTTATTGATAGTGAAGGGCAACAATTACACACTGAGATAGCTGCACAGTACAGCAGAGGTGGGGCCTGACAGCTGCTCCGCACGGCGAGGCCTGGGGGTCCTGTAGCTCTGCACAGTGCGGAAGAGGCCGGTCCCGGCATCTCCTCTGCCTTGTGCGGAGGAGGCGGGTCCTGGCGGAGAGTCCCCATGCCACCTCGCACTGCCGAGACGGGACCCCCGGTTGAAGCCTACCTCTTTGGGGCAATCCATTGAGGAGCCCCGGATGGGTGAGCGGGGCCTACTTTTTTGGGGCAATTGACCGCGGGGCTCCCACACTGTGAGAGGGCACAGGCCAGGCCGGGGGATCCCCCGAGTGCACGAATTTTGTGCACTGGGCCACTAGTTTCATAAATAAAAACCGAGAACAAAGTCTGTTGTTTCTTCACTGTGGTTTTGGTGTTAGTGATGGAAACTATAGTAATTTCAGTGAGCAACACAATGTGGCTTGAACCTTTTCAACAAGATTGAAGGACATTGATTATGTTTGTCAATCATGATCCTTATTAGCAGCTGTGGGGTGTGTCTTCTCCCATCAGTAGCAACATTGCTAAATGAATTAACATGTGTAAAGCACTTAGAAATGTATCTGGCCCATTACAAGCTTTACATGCTATCTATCCATCAAAGCAAATAGCCTGATAGTAATTGTTATAGTAATTAAAATGTGTTTGTCTCAAATAACAGAAATCTCAAATGACAATTCTTTAATTTTATTATCTTGCACATTTAGAAATCTGGATATGGAGAGGTTACAGTGGCCCAGAAATCCCATACAAACTTCAGTGGCTTTCCATCCTTTTTCTCACCCTCCTCCTGTACCTTTTGTTGCCACTCAAGATGGCAAGAGGCCTTAGCATTTCCCGGCATGGCATGCAGCCGCAGTGACATTTGGTGACGAGGAACATTTCCTTTTGTGCAGCTTTTCTCATTAGGGTGAACATCTGAACATCTTTTCCCTGAAATCTCATTAGATAGGATTAAGTGCCTTGCCAATGTCTAAACCAATCACTGTCAAATAAAATGCCATTTATAAGGTTGGCCCCACACCATCCTGATTCCACCCGTGAGGTTTGGAATTGAATAGCGTAAGGGAAAACTTTAATAACATCATGTTTTTCAGTAAGGTATCAGAGAACTAGAAGTGGTGATGGAGGGAGTGAATGGATTTGGGGTGCATGGCTGGCAGTCTGCAACAATATTATTAGAGTTTCTTAGTATTGCAGATTAAGATTTAACATACTCCCTAGAGTAGACAGTGTTGGAGCCTCATCCCCAAATCCCTGGATCTCCTTTCTGGGAACTGTGTGTCCTCATTCCTTAAGTTCTATGCACTTTGCCGCTAAAGGCTGGCAATGGCAAGCTTCAGAGGAATGCACTTGTCTTATCCCACTGAGTTGTCCATATGGATAGCTTAGGTTCAACAAGATGGCATGTAGGTAATAAGCAACTCAGCTCCCCTGACTCCAGATGGGGCAAACTGTGCAATTTACTCTACAGATCTCCCATGGGATCAGGCTGAGTCTGTACTTCCCCTGAAATCATAGCCTTGCTTGACTTCTTCCCTTTTCCTACCCTGTTTCCTACACTTCCTTACAGGTTTCTCCTGGAAGAATTTCCTTATTAAGTCACTTATCGAATGCTCAGCTCAGGGCCCTCTGAGACAACTTGACCTAAGATGGATTCAAAATTGTATATGAGCACATTCAATTAAATGTTAACCAATCGTGTAACAATAATGTTTATATAGACCTGACTTGTCAGGAAAGAAAAAGCTGATGCAATTAAAAAATAATTATTTCCTCAACTCAATGTCCTGATTTAAAATCTTTGAAACTAATATTTTCATGAAAAGAGTATCTTATGTCATCATTATTTATACACTTAGCTGGTTTGCTTTGTTTTAGTAAATATATTATACTAAGTCCTTGTTTTAATTAAACTTTGGAAACCATAAATCAAATGCAAATAATAAAAAAAGGTAAAAATAACGTAATGAAATTTTAACATTTTATCTATTTTATTAGGACCACTATAAATTATCTTAAATATATATATATATTAAATATAATATATATTCCAAAGTTTTCAAGTAATTTCACACACAAAAATAGATTGATAGGAAATCAGTGCCTTATTTGAATTTGATGAAGCCATGTAGTGAGTAGTATTTTTTTATTTTATTTTTTAATTACAGTTGATATTCAATATAACTTTATATTAGCTTCAAGTGTACAGCATAGTGGTTAGACAATCATAAAATTTACAAAGTGAGTCCCCCAATATTTCAAGTACTCATATAGAACCATAAAAAAATGAATAATATTGACATATTTTTAACAATTGTATTTTCAGCTCAACTTTTATTTTGCTCTTATAACCTTAAGTTTCTAAATGGGTATAACCTCGATCTCTAAAATGTCACTTAGAGACAAACTATTAGGAAGTATTTTAAAGTGTTAGAATTACATAAAGTCCAGTTCCATATAGCACAGCTATACATTCATGAAACACCCATGTGCTTTGAAATTCATTGGCAAGTGCTTTCATTGACAAATAGCTCTTGCTTACTCTTCCTCTTCATAAGAACAGGATCTAACAAGGTCTATACTCTGAAACTCTCTAAGATCTCTAAAGTAAGAAGTTACTCTTGAAATAAGACATTTCCTTTAGTGATGACCTCATTTGAAAGGTCAAGGAGTAAATAGGAAATTCTTAGCGATTGAAATGGCATTGCCAAGAGAGGGAAGGAAATCACTTACTGCATTATTTTCAAAGAACTTTTTTGTTTGAAAGTCAGATTAGGGCTTTCCATCTCTGTTTTTCCCCTCATTAAGTCTTTCACAAGAACAAAATTTATTTCTTCCTTGCTTCCCCTGTAATAGGAAGAGGAGCTTTCTGTGCTTCATGTGCATTTTTTTTTCCAGATAAATCAATAAAGAGTGACAATAATTGATATCTAATTTAAAAACCTTGAGATAGAATTTTCTTAAATTTGTCATGGCTTAATTTATGTATATGTGATATCAAATATGCCTTTATTTTAAAATATTATTTTATTTGTATTATGCATATAAAACATCCATGTAATTACTGTTTCTACTTTTCTTATCCAATTACTTTGGCAGTATTAAAAAATAAGGAATATTTCATTGTGGAATTGCTTTGTAAGCATTAATGTATTTTTTATTCATTTATTAGTTATATCCACATGCATTTTTAAAGGCCCTAGCCTATTAAAATGATTATAACATTGATATAAGGAGATATGTAAGCATCTTCAGTACAAAGAAACATAAGATACATATTAAACAAAGCACATAGATTCAGACGGTTCACCTGTGAGATTCAGGAAGTTCTTGAAACTGATGTGTCATTGGATCTAAAGGAGATCCAATGTGATCACTTCCCTAATCATGAGAGTTACACGTGTTCAAATTACTTGAAAAGACAATAATATGTATTTAAAAAGGTAACAATAATCTAGTTCATCTGGAGGCTACATGTATGTTAAAACTGACAGTTTATTCCAGATAGTAGAATGTCATGAATGCCAATTTACATTGTGACCTTAATTCAGAAATTGGAAGAAGTGGAAGTTGTTTTTAGGAGGGTCAAATATCCAAAGCCATTTTGGAAAGATAAATGTGACAGTGGTATGTGTGCTATCTGGAAAAAGAAGAAACTCGTGGCATAGTGAAAAGTCAGGTGGTAATTGCAATAGCCTGAAAGGCCAGAGCAGGATGTTGGGATAGGTAAGAGTGACATATATAATGGACCTGACATACGGTGACAGTGATAAATGGTTAGAATTAGTGGACCAGCAGCAGGGAGGAGTCATAAATACCTAGTGGCTGCTCAGAGAGCATGGTGAGATGAAGGAAAAGGGTAACAATAATAATCACAACTAATGCATAGTGACAGTTTCTTATATATATTACAGGTCAGGTGTTTTTCTAAAGGCTTTCTGTGGGTTACCTCTTTTAATTCTCATGGCATCTCTGTCATCATAGGGATTCAGGCCAAAAAAAACCCACAGTGGTAGTAATCATAATAAGTGTACAGAACAAGTAAAACTCTGTATGTACTGTATGAGTGTTTCTAATTCCACAATGAAGTAAATTGTTTTCAATTAAAATGAATTTTTCAAATAAGAATTCTGTATGAAGTTATTATATCACTCAATTTGCCATTACTGATCTTATTGTAAACTGGAGGCCCGTTGCATGAAGATTCGTGCAATAGGTCTTCCTTCCCCTGGCTGCCGGCACTGGTTTTCCTCTGGCACCTGGGACTCAGGCCTTCTCTCTGGCCGCCACCTTCTGTCTTTCGTCTGGCCGGAGTCTTCGCTCCAGCTGGAGCCTTCAGTCTTCTCCGCTCCAGCCAGAGCACCACTCCTGTAACTCCCTCTGCCCCCCGCCCTACCCCTCATAGCAGGTGTCCTGCCTCATCTGGCCACTCCGTGCCTGCATATGCAAATTAACCCACCATCTTTGTTGGGTTGATTTGCATACTCACTCCTGATTGGCTGGTGGCCATTATGGAGGCATGGTCAATTTGCATATTTCTTTTTATTAGTGTAGATAATCATATATGTGTGAACAGAGAATATATTTCTTGTTTGTTTGTTTGTTTTGTTTTGTTAATTCTTACCTGAGGATATTTTTCCATTGATTTTTAAGGAGAGTGGAAGAGAGGGAAAGACAGAGAGAAACATCAATGTGAAAGAAACACATTGATTGGTTGCCTTCTGCACCAGCCCCGACCAGGACCCGGGCCGGGGAGAAGCCTGCAACTAAGGTACAAGCCCTTGACCAGAATCGAACCTGGGACCTTTTGGTCCACAGGCTGATGTTCTATCCACTGAGCCAAACCATGTAGAGCAAGAATGTATTTCTTAGATCTATCCCAAGAAAAGCCTATTTCATTGGAATTTTCAGTATAAGTTCTCCTGAGATTAGTTCATATTGCTTTGACCAATGGGTAATGATAAGATTAAAGGATTGGAAGAATTAAAATGAGTTAGAATATGACATTTCTTTATATTTCAGAAAATTTCTGAAAAAATAAAAACCACCTTATAAGTTCAGGGATATATTCTCCAGAGCATATTAGAATGTTCTTTTGCTCAGAGGTGGCTGGTCTTTTTGTGTTATTCAGGCCTTCAACTGATTGGATAAGGCCCACCCACTTAATGAAGAACAATCTGTTTTACTGAAAGTCCACTAATTTAAATATTAATTTCATCTAAAGACACCCTCACAGGGACAGGTAATAATAAAGAATAATGTATAGTTTGTTAAAATCTATACTATTATTAGTTCTCCTCTTATCATTTGTAGTCTCATATTGAGAGGGAAGCCAACGACCTAAATAAAGCAACTTGCATAGTGTCTGAAATACACAAGGTGCTCAATAGATGTTAACACTATTCCCCTTTTGACTCTGTCTTCTGTGAAGGAAAACTGCTCACATAGATACTTGCAGGTCATGGGACTGGTTCTTTCCAGGCTTATGGGTCTTGAGAAAGCTTAGGCATTTGATTATTACGTGCATGTTAACTGAAATAGTAACTTAAGTTAGAGTTCAAGATCAAGACTTCCTAGTATTGAATTTAATGTGGAGTTACAGTTCCTATTAGGTATTTTCTAAGACATCACATAGCCATCTAACTTCTCACAAAGCCAGGTGTCTACATTATAAAGAGCACATTTATGTTTATTTTATTTAGTGCATGTGTATTTTGTGCACATGTCTAAAACCAAAGCAACCACTAAGAACACATCTGCATCTTATGATGTGCTCACCTCCTTTGGGGAAAGCACAATGTTCAGGTATTTCGCAAGGTCAGAGGTCCAGCACTTCTCGTGTGTGTGTGTGTGTGTGTGTGTGTGTGTGTGTGTGTGTGTGTCTCTGTGTGTGTGATTTTCATATTGTAAAAGAAAGAGCATTCTAATTTGCCTTCAATCAGTTACACCTCATGAAACTCATTCAAAAGTGGAAAGTAACATACCATTTACTTGGGAATTGGTGAAGACTTGTGGGATGTATAGAAATGTGCAGGATGAATATAAAAATCCCACCATTCCAAGAAAAGTCCCTGCAATTGCCTATTCATTCAATAAGTGTTAGAAGAATCATGATTGCATGCCAGACACTCGTTTAGGTGAGACAGAACCTACAAAAGGGGCCTTGGTTGTTTTTAAGGTGCTTGCTGAATGTCTAGTCTATAGCTGTAAAGCTGATGTATAATCTTATTCCAAATAACTCAGAAGCCACTTGTTCAATTTTAAATTTTTAGCAGAAGGTGGGTACAAAACAGACATTTAAAAAATATATTTTATTGTTTTTTTTTTTTACAGAGAGGAAGGGAGAGGGATAGAGAGTTAGAAACATCAATGAGAGAGAAACATCAATCAGCTGCCTCCTGCACACCTCTCACTGGGGATGTGCCCGCAACCAAGGTACATACCCTTGACCAGAATCAAACTGGGACCCTTCAGTCTACAGGCCGATGCTCTATCCACTGAACCAAATCAGTTAAAGCCAAAACAGACATTTTTTAATGAATGAATGACAAAAGCAGAGAGCCAATATGGAGAGAAACACTTTTCTGTTATCAAAAATGCCTTGCCCTAGCTGGTTTGGCTCAGTGGATAGAGCATTGGCCTGTGGACTGAAGGGTCCCAGGTTCGATTCCGGTCAAGGGCATATGCCTGAGTTATGGGCTCAATCCCCAGTGTGGGGTGTGCAGGAGGCAGCTGATCAATGATTCTTTCTCATCATTTCTGTTTTCTATCTCTCCCTCCCTTTCCCTTCTAATTTGAAATCAATAAAAATATATATTTTTAAAAAATGCCTTCATTGTAGTTACTGTTAGAGCCAGTTGTGAGTGGCTGACTACAGATGTAGTCATCTTGCCCTCCACCTGGTTGTATATTTACATGTAAGATTGGCTTCTACTTCTGAATAATTTTTGTGAAATATTTTCTTACATTTAGAAAAGAAGAAAATGAAGGCAGCAGCTAGTTTCATCGATTTAACTACTTTGAGATCTTTAATTTTCTTTACAAGTTTACTTGTGTTCTAGATTTTCTTCAATAAATGATGTACTTTGCTTTCTTGAAATAAGCCATATGACAACAACACATATAGGATACTAAATTTAGGCCTAGCATTTTAATAATTTAACCTATATGATAAATTCTTGACAATGGAATCACAAGTTTCATAAAACAAGAACAATACACTTTCCAAAAATTGAGCAATGTCAGATGAAAATTAGGTAGTGATAATAGTCCCTCAAACTAGTGGTCACAATTTCAGATTTCTAAATTTACCTGAAGGGACATATCTGTACCCCCCCACTATATCTAAGAAATTAGATTCTATTATAGTTTGCCAGTGCATTCATATTGTGGGGAGTAAAATATAAAAGACTAGATGCCCGGTGCATGAAATTTGTCCACTGGCGGGGGAGAGGGTGCCCCTCAGCCCAGTCTGCACCCTCTCACAATCCTGGACTGCTGGCACCCAACCACTCATCTGCCTGCCTGCCTGATTGCCCCTAACCGATTTTGCCTGCCAGCCTGATCACCCCCTAACCACTCCCCTGCAGGGGAGGGCAGTTGGCGGGGGACCAGGCCTGCAGGGGAGGGCAGTTAGGGGCAAACAGGCTGGCAGTGGAGGGAAGTTGACGGGGGGGGGAGGGGCAGGCCTGCAGGGGAAGGCAGTTGGTCGCCCCCAACTGCCCTCCCCTGCAGGCCTGGTCGCCCCCAACTGCCCTCCCTTGCTGGCCATCTTGTGGTGGCCATCTTTGACCACATTGGGGCAGTCATCTTGTGCTTGAGTGTGAAGGTCAATTTGCATATTATCTCTTTACTAGAGGCCCGGTGCACGAAATTCGTGCATGGGGTGTGTGTGTCCCTCAGCCCAGCCTGCACCCTCTCCAATCTGGGACCCCTCTCACAATCCAGGACTGCTGGCTCCCAACTGCTCACCTGCCTGCCTTCCTGATTGCCCCTAACTGCTTCTGCCTGCCAGCCTGATCACCCCCTAACCACTCCCCTGCCAGCCTGATGGATGCCTAACTGCTTCCCTGCCAGCCTGGTCACCCCTAACTGCCCTTCCCTGCCGGCCTGGTCCCCCCCAACTGCCCTCCCCTGCAGGCCTGATCCACCCCCAACTGCCCTCCCCTGCTGACCTGGTCACCCTTAACTTCCCTCCCCTGCAGGCTTGATTGCCCCCAACTGCCCTCTCTTGCAGGCCTGGTCCCCCCAACTGCTCTCCCCTGCAGGCCTGGGTCCCCCCCAACTGCCCACCCCTGCAGGCCTGGTCACCCCTAACTGCCCTCCCCTGCAGGCTTGATCACCCCCAACTGCCCTCCCTTTCAGGCTTGGTCCCTCCCAACTTCCCTCCCCTGCTGGCCTGATCGCCCATAACTGCCCTACCTTGCAGGCCTGGTTCCTCTCAACTGCCCTCCCCTGCTGGCCACCTTGTGGCAGCCATCTTTGACCACATGGGGGCAGCCATTTTGTGTGTTGGAGTGACAGTAAATTTGCATATTACTCTTTTATTAGATAGGATTATATAGGATACCAAGAGGATTCTGACTCTTAAATCTTTTGAAAGAATGAGCTGAATTTGTATCCCCACTTTCACGTTGTGTGACCAAGTTTGAAGGTCTCCTTCTTCTTTCAATTATTACTTGGCTCTATAAATTAAAGCTTCCTGAACCCCAACACTGTATATCCATATTGGTCCTCAGAAATCTGTATTTCTGTGGGCAGTACTTAGTCATCAGTGCTCTATAACATGTGTTAAATCTACAGTCTCTGAATAGTTTTTACAGAGCAGATTAAAGGCCCTTGTTTTGAAAGGTTAGCAATAATTACAAAATAAATTCTTGATTTTGAATAAAATCCTGAATCCATCATTCTACCTTGAAATGAACTGGACTTGACAATAAGCATCCATTCTTTAATTTTTTTCTTCAGTGCTACTTTCATAAGACAAGGACAGCAAGACAAAAACACTTCCACATTTACTGGATGCACCTGGCACACAAAAATCTCAACTCCTTAGCAGTTACAGATTATGACTTTCATGTTAAAAAGAAATCCTACACTGTAGTATAGAATCACCTGCTGAGAAAACTAAGATGTCTATTTCCCTGGAAGTTTTCTAAAGACATTATCGTTTATTACTCAGAGTTATATTTTTGCTGCTTCTGGCAGGACATTTAGTTCCATTTGGTTTTTAAGTTGAATTTTACTTATGATCATTAATCGTCCAGTTAAGCCCATTCTGGTTGAAATTGTCCTAATGTGAGAGTATCCATCTGCCTCTTCCATCTTGTATTAGGAAATAAGGGAATTGGAATACACTTTTGGAGTTAAGGCTATTTATGTAATCACAACTAAGTTCGTGTTTGATATTAAATCTTTCATACCTTTTCAAAATTTGAACATTTGTAGTTCTGATATTGTCCCTACAGCATCTGGATCTGTAAAATACATGTCAGAGTATGTGCAACTGTCCTATATATAAATTTATCATAAACATATATGCACATGGGTAGTGACTTGCCAAGGAATAGTTCTGACTACAATAGGAAGACTATTGAACAAAATTCTAGCCCTCCCTTTGTGTGTGTGTGTGTGTGTGTGTGTGTGTGTGTGTGTAAATATTTACAAAGATTGCTAACAAATTATTTTCTAATTTTAGATGAGAATCCAAAAATTTTAAAGGCAAAAATGTGTATCACTATTTAATTAAACTACTGCATACAGCTGATTTAATGAGATTCAATGTGTATGATTCTTTTATTCCAAAACAAAGTTGTAAAGATTTAATATTATTATGATAATACTAGAGGCCCAGTGCATGAATTTGTGCACCAGTGAGGTCCCTCAGCCTGGCCTGTGGGATAGGGCCAAAACTGGCTCTCCGACATCCCCCAAGGGGTCCTGGATTGCAAGAGGGTGCAGACCAGGCCAAGGGACCCCACCGGTGCATGATACGGGCCAGGGAGTGATGCGGAAGATTGGCCAGCTGGGGAGGAACCGCAGGAGGGCTCCAGGGCATGTCTGGCCTATCTCACTCAGTCCTGATTGGCCGGATCCCAGCAGCAAGCTAACCTACTGGTTGGAGCATCTGCCCCCTGGTGTCAGTGCACATCATAGTGAGCAGTTGAGGGCCTTAGCATATCATTAGCATATTATGCTTTGATTGGTTGAACAAATGACCAGACGACCAGGCACTTAGCATATTAGGCTTTTGTTATATAGGGTTATTTCCTGCCCTTTTTTATTGGGAAATCTTTTCCTTGTGAATTTTGTGAGCTTTGTGAACTCACATTGGACATTTTGCCCATAGTTCCTGATTTGCTGAGTTCAGAGCACATGTTCCAAACATATTTTTTTCTCAAACTTCTTACATGTGTCAAAGAAAATTTAATCCTTATGCTTTTCATTTACTTGCATTTAAACTTATCAAAATGTTGTTCTGCAAGATCTTTTTGAATTCCAAGAGATATTACAGGTTTTTCAATGTCCCAAGGAAGCACTCTGCTGAAATTAAAATATTTTATCTTCTGGATTTTTCTTTTTCAGTTTTAATATTTATTTTAAGAAGTCAAAATAATTAGCAGATTGTATTCCATTTTCTCTTTTTGATTGGAATTTTCATTATTTCAAAACTAACATACATTTTAAATACATAATTAATATAGAGCACTAGTGAGTACTTTTCTTCTAAGAAATTTAGACAATGTGGATTACGACTCACTGTTTTTTTAATTTAATAAATCTTTATTGTTCAGATTATTACAATTGTTTCTCCTTTTCCCTCCATAGCTCCTCTTCACCTGGTTCCCACCCCACCCTCTGCCCTTACCTCCCCCACACAGTCCTCATTCATAGGTGTACGATTTTTGTCCAGTCTCTTCCCGCACCCCCCACACCCCTTTCCCCCTGAGAATTATCAGTCCACTCCCTTTCTATGCCCCTGATTCTATTATATTCACCAGTTTATTCTGTTCCTCAGATTTTTAATTTACTTGATTTTTAGATTCACTTGTTGATAGATATGTATTTGTTGTTCATAATTTTTATCTTTACTTTTTTCTTCTTCCTCCTCTTCTTAAAGAATACCTTTCAGCATTTCATATAATACTGGTTTGGTGGTGATGAACTCCTTTAGCTTTTTCTTGTCTGTGAAGCACTTTATCTGACCTTTCATTCTGAATGATAACTTTGCTGGGTAGAGTAATCTTGGTTGTAGGTTCCTGCTACTCATCACTTTGAATATTTCTTGCCACTCCCATCTGGCCTGCATAGTTTCTGTTGAGAAATCAGCTGACAATCGTATGGATGCTCCCTTGCATATTAAAAGCAGCAAGAGAAAAACAGTTAGTTAACTGCTTTTAACATTCTGTCTTTGTCTTTTGCTCTTGGTATTTTAATTATGATGTGTCTTGGTGTGGTCCTCTTTGGATTCCTTTTGTTTGGGGTTCTGTGCACTTCCTGGACTTGTAATTCTATTTCTTTCACCAGGTGGGGGAAGTTTTCAGTCATTATTTCTTCAAATAGGTTTTCAGTATCTTGCTCTCTCTCTTCTTCTGGCACTCACATAATTCTGATGTTGGTATGCTTGAAGTTTTTCCCAGAGGCTTCTTACACTATCTTCAAATTTTGGGATTCTTTTTTCTTTTTGCTTTTCCAGTTGAGTGTTTTTTGCTTCTTTGTATTTCAAATTTTTGACTTGATTCTTGTATTCCTCTAGTCTGCTGTTGGGTCTCTGAATAATATTTTTTATTTCAGTCAGTGTATGTTCAATTTCTAGTTGGTCCTTTTTCATAAATTTAACGAGGGTCTCATTAAATTTATCAACCTTTTCTAGGAAATTCTTGAAAAACCTTATAACTCTGGTTTTGAACTCTATCTCCAGTCGTTTGTTTTCCTCCATTTCTTTCATTTGTGATCTGTTTCTTTGTTTCCGCATTTTCGCTGCTTCCCTGAGTTGGTAGGGTGGCTTTGTGTGCTAGGTGTCCTATATGGCCCAGTGGGTCGGCCTCCCAGTTACCTGAGGTGGACACTCTTGGTGCACCCCTTTGTGGACTGTGTGTACAGCCTTGTTGAGTTAAGTCTTGATTGTTGTTGGTGTCACTGGGAGGAATTGACCTCCAGGCTGTGTCTATAATGGAACAACTGCTGTGCTGGAGACATGCTTATGGGTCAGGACTTGTTTCAGTGGGACTTTGGTGCTCACTGAGTCTGCCTCTTGAATGTGTCACTTATGGATGTGAGTAGTTGAAATCTGGTGTCGTCTCACACTGACCACTAGTTACACTAGCTTCTTGATCTTCAATGGGGTGCAGGTCAGCTACTGTCTGAGGCCACCCAGCAAGAGCTACAGTGAGAACTACAGTTTTCTCCTCTTTGCTTGGGGTTTGGAGGTTTTGGAGCTGTCTGACCAGAGCTGCAGTTTGTTAGGTTAAGCTGCGATAGGGCAGGCCATTTATATGCAAAAGCCGCTGCGTGGAGCTTGGGTGGGTTTGTAGATTGTGTGGGGCGGGGTCTTAGGCAGTCACTAGACTAGGGCGTGGCAAACAGCGATGGCTGCCAGTCAGCTATTTCTGAGTCTCCACGTTTCCAAGTCCCCACGTCCCATGCCCCAGCGCAGTAAACAATGATTGCTGCATGCACTTCTGCAAGAAAGTCACTCTTACTTTCTGACCCGATGGCAGACAGTCCAGCTTCTCCCCGTAGTAGTTTGGGTCCCCAGCATCTCCCCAGAAACTGGAGTTCAGAGTAATCAGGAGCTTGTCTCCCTTCGGGTTGAAAAAAGCAGCACACCCAGTTGCCCGCCACAAGCCCGATTTGCGTGCCTCCGTACCTCAGCTTTTCAGCACTTGTGCATGTCTCAATGCTCTTTTCTCTTTCCTTCTAGTTGTAGAACTTCCACTCAGCCAGCTTTCCCGTGGTTCTGGGTGATAGATGTTTTGTCTTTTAGTTGTAGTTTTGAAATTGTTGTGCGAGGCAGCAGCTTAGGTGTTTACCTAGCCGCCATCTTGGTTTTTCCACGACTCACTGGTTTTTGATCCCATTATTCTGTTTCTAATATACTCATGGTTGTAATTCTGAAAGTGCTTTAAAAAATTGTATAAGATGATTAACTATGCACACACATTCATCACAGAGCCTTATGTGAAAAGTACAAAAGGCAAGAAGGAGAGGGAATATCATCTATTTTTAAAAGATTTAAAATTATTGTCTCTGGCCCTAGTTGATTTGGCTCAGTGGATAGAGTATGGGCCTGCGGACTGAAGGGTCCTAGGTTCAATTCTGGTCAAGGGCAAATGCCTGAGTTGTGGGCTTGATCCCCAGTAGGGGATATGCAGGAGGCAGCCGATCAATGATTCTCATCATTGAGGTTTCTATCTCTCTTTGCCTCTTCCTTCCTCTCTGAAAATAATAAAACTATCTTTAAAAAAATAGAAAGTGATAATGAACTTTCAGCCAATGGACACAGTTAATGATGAAAATGTGAGAACTGAACCTAGCTATTGCTAATAATAGTAGTAAAACCTAGGACTCATCTTCCAGAACCATAGAAATGACTGACATTTTGTCACATGTCTATTGTTCATTTGATCTCTCATGATTCATAACATACATGAGACTCTACCCTCTCATTCCCTCAATTCTCATTCCACATCTCTTACCCATCTAAGGGAGTTCTTTCTAGCTCTAGACTGTTTGGGCCATTAATATACTGACAACAAATAACAGTGGCAAATGACAATAAAAGCAACTGCAATTTACTCCTGCACACTTCCTGGGATATGCCTCACCCACCTCCCAGGACTCAAAATACATGCTTCTTTCTTTTTATAGGCAATTCTATTATTTTCAAATTTTATGATAAACATTTTAAAACAATTTAGGTGTTAACCATCAAATATTTCCTCTTCAATAGAGCAGAAAAAACAGATTGCACTTTGAAGGAGCGAGTTGTTCCAGAGCATCATTCTATTTGTGATGGTTTCTATTTATTTCTACAACTGATTTCTTCTTCAACTGGAACTTGCAGGTTGAAGAACTAAATTATTCTTTTTTCATTGTTTAAAGTATTAAATATAGTATTACATATGTTTCCTTTTTCCCCCAATGGCCTCCCCCCAGCCACATCCCCCCACCCCCAGCACATGCCCTCACCCCTCTAGTATCTATGTCCATTGGTTGCATGCATACAAGTCCTTTGGTTGATCTCTTACCCTCCCCACCCCCCCACCCCAGCCTTCCGTCTGAAGTTTGACAGTCTGTTCAATGCTTCTCTGTCTCTTTATTTTGTTCATCAGTTTATGTTGTTCATTATATTCAACAAATGAGTGAGATCATGTGACATTTTCAGTGTCTAGAAACTAGAGATTGACTGACATGAACTTGCATTATGATATTCAATTTCTTAAATGGGCATGCTTTTGAAAATATGTGATGAGGTTTGACTTACCTTTTGGAAACCATGCTCTTGACCCAAAAGCCACTTGCTTGTTAATAACACTGTTAAAAAAACAAACACATAAGCTCATCACGTCTTGGGACTTCATGTCACTCTGCACATATCCCATCATTCTGCGATGAAGTCATTTATTTCTTCTCAATTTGAATAGTTTTAATCAGATCACAATGTTCCCTCTAAAGAATTTTTTTTTCAATTCAAGGAAAGAAGTCAAACATTCTTTTAAAAACGCTTTACAATATACCACATTGTAATTTACTTTGCATCAACAAAGTACAAATAACAGACATCCTCAAATTCTATTTTGAAAGTCTGCACACATTGAACTAGTTTAGAACCTGACTAGAAATATATATATTACTGTTATTGTAATAAATCTGACATATTTTAAACAGTCTACTATGCGATATGTGTTTCAAAACGATCAAATTATGTAGCTATCTAATCTTGGAATACTTTTTATTGAGTTAGTTTGTGTTTTTCCATGCTTTGAAAGCTAGGATATTGACTAAGACATCAGTTGTGCATTGATAAAATGTATTATTCCATTTGTGACATGATGGACCTGAGAAGAGGCAAAAGAAGGCTATTCATAATTTTTCAGGACATCAGACAAAAGCCAGAACTATATTGACCACACTGTAATATATAGGATGGGGGGAAAAGTAGATTTACAGTTGTTTGTATGGAAAATAATACAATAATACAAGAATAAACTGTGTTTCGCATACTGACAATTGTACACTTACTTTTGCCCCACCCTGCATGGATGTCCTATTCATAAAGTCTTTTTATAGAGGCGCGGATAAATACTCCAAAGACTGCAAATTATTTCACATTATTGAAAACCTGAGCAATTTTCTCCCCAATTCACTTAATTGTCTATATCTAACAAATAGTATTCTTTTAAAAGGTTCAAAATGTGTTTTAAAGGTATATATAATGTTTACTTATGGTTTATTCATTAAACTTCATTTTCCCTGTCTGGAATCACGAACATTAAAGCCCATGATGACTAGTAGTAAGATTCAATGTGGTTTCCCTTTTTCTTTTTGTCCAATAAAAACTATTTCTGACTTTAGTAGTCTACATATGGGAATTAATGGGAGGAAATATCATTCCCTGACCAGACCATAAACATTCAACATGATTATGTTAAATTACTGTCCCAACAAGCTAAACATTTGGTATGTTCCATATGTTGAGAATTGTTAGCAAGTATTGAGTACATAATGATGGAACCAAGGCACCAAAGGAAATAGAAGGAAATAAAATATCCAGTCCTGACCTTGATATAATTATAATTTTCTTAGAGTTCAAGACATGTTTACAACAGCAAAGGCAACAACAAAGAAATAGGAAGCAATAAATGACAATAGAGATAATTAACACCAGAAAGGAGTTCCCTGTGGGTCTGGGTAATCATGGACCCGATGACCTGAAGTTGGTCTTAACAAATTAAAACAACTAAAATAGAGAATTTTAAAAGCAGGGTTAAAGGTCAAAAGCTTTCTTTCTTTCTTTTTTTTTTTGCGTGTCAGTAAAATGTGGTCTTAAACGTACCGGGCAGGGTTTTTTAATCTTTTTGGGTTGATCTCCCATAAAGTAGAGAACTTGCCTTGCAGCAAGGCAGATGTACTTGAATGTTGCCCTGGAAAGAGGCCTCCTCCAAGGGTTGAGGAAGAGTTTAGATTCTCTCATCTGCATTCCATCCCTGTCCACTCCCTGAAGACTGACAATAAGGGATTTGTGAAGTGGGCATTTATCCACTGCTCAGAACAGTTCTGGGACGATTTGTTCAAATTGACCAAGCTACAGAGAAACCATCTGTGGATGACTACTTTTGCATGAAATTTCGAATACACATGAAATAATGTCCTAGAGGCAAGATTCTCTTCTTTGTCCTAAGTAATCCTGAGACAAATGGGCCCCAGCTAGAATTGACTCACTTGAAATGTACAAACATCTTAAATCCTCTCTTTCATTTCTCTCTAAATATTCATGACTCCCCTTCAGCTTGTTAAAAAAAAAAAATCTGTAGCCCAGCTGGTGTGGTTGAGTGTCAGTCATTAAACTATGAACCAGGAGGTCACAGTTTGATTCCTGATCAGGGCACATGCCAGGATTGTTGTCTCAATCCCCAGTGTGGGGGGTGCAGGAGGCAGATAATCAATGATTCTCTCTCGTCATTGGTGTTTCTCTTTCTCTCTCCCTCTCCGTCTCCCTTCCTTTCTGAAATAAATAAAAATGTATTTAAAAAATCTGAATTCAATATATGAAACCTCTTCCTGCCATATTAGGGGCCCATTTAAGATAATCAACATTAGCTCTTGATGTTGATTCTCAAGTTGTGTGAGTTACTAAATTTAGATGGTGAGGTCTGGATTAAAGTTAACTTGGAAAACATTATAAATATAAGGTGTTTCTAAACAAAGCAGGGTACTTGCCTTTAAGTTATCTGTCCATCCTCCAAGGATTTTGCCTTTGTACTTGCCAGGAGGTTTGCAATTAGAGAGTGATTCAATAATGTGAGAGAGCATAGTGTGAACGCAACACTCCCTGTACTGCTGTTTGAAACATAAATTCATATAATCTTATCAACAAGCTTTAGGAATATAGAATTTAGCAATACATGTTTAGAAACTTAAAATATTTATACCACTTGATTCTGTAATTCTCAACTCTAAAAAATGCTATCAACAACAAGAAAAATGCTTTCAGAAGAAAAAATATTAAAAATAAATAATAATACTTATCTCTCTGAATGGTGGATTATGAGTGATTTTTTAAAATGTCAAACTCATCCTCTAAAGTTTGCTACTCAATGTAGCTTGCTAATGAATGTATCTAGCAAATGAGATTTTTTTTACCATTGATATTTTTACTATTGGGTAGCATATAAAAAAAAAGTTTTTAAATTATGTGTGTGTACACACACACACACACACACACACACACACACACACACACAACTCCTGAAATAAGACAAGTACCTTCTAACAAAATAATCTAGAGCACTTCCTTTTCAAAAGGAGAAGTGGTTTTAAGAAGTGTAATTGAACCTAAGTCTTTGGGTCAGACCTCTCAGCCTTGTTTAACTTAGATCATTTCTTCCTTCCCATTAAATACAAATATTCAGTGTTGATATGAATCAATAAAACAAAGGAGTAGTAGGATTACATTTATTGTGAGCAAATGCTCATAGTCATTTCTATTTATAGGCATGTACAATTATTTCCTACCTTTTATCTTCAACTACGCTTGCTTTGGTATTATTAGATATTAAGAAAAGAGCATATAGCTATTAATACAATTGTACCCTACTGATGGAATAAAACTATGAAAATATTTCATTCATATCTTTTATTTATAATATACAATTTACCTCTATACTAAGCTATTAAAATACTATATTTAACATTTATTAAGTACTATTTTATTATATTTGTAATAAAACATTATTTTATTTGAGTATTTTAACACATTGCTATGTGATAATACTATCATATATTACCATTTCATTATATTGATAATAATATATTATTTTATTAAATAGTATTTTATTATGGTATTTTATTAAAGTCAGCCAATCAGTTTATATCACTTTCTCTAGTTTCCAATTTGATTAAAATGTAAATATTTAGTCTGTACTCGAAGCTTCTGATAAAGGATAAAGATCTGGTACCTGGGAATTTTGATAGTCGATAACAAATCGGTTTGATGGTGACAATTTTGAGGTAAATTGGCTTAAGAAGCAAACTTTTATGAAAATCAAATTGCAGAAAAAATGATTTGTATAATAAGCATTTCATTTTTGGTAATCACTAGAGTATAAATATTTTCCTAGTTTTCAACTCCTGATATTCAAGCTAAGAGGTATTTAGTGAGTTTAACTTCAACATATATATAAACCATATAGATGAATAACATATTCTACTTAAGAATGTTAGCTCTAGAAAATGCCATCAATGGTGTTTATTCTTTATTTTTATAAATAAGAAAAAATAGTCACATAACTAATATCAGAGAAGAGAGTAGAACTCAGGACTCCACAACTCCAGCCCTGGACATTTTCTAAATGTGTAAGACTTAATATGCTAAACTCTGAGAGGTACTTAAACTAGAGGTGGGGCCATGTAATCTCAAAAGTCACAAACACGTTCTGTTTTTATGTCCAGAATGTGCCATGAATCTAATGGTAGAATCTGTTGTAAAATATATAAAAGTAAGAGAGGAATAAACTATGAAAGATCTACTGAGCTTCAGGTTCTCTACAAGGCTCTTTAAACGTAACCTATTTATTAACTTGCTACTGCCACCTTTAGAATGATACACTACTGTCCCTGTGGCACAAATTAGAATACTGAAATTCATAGATCCAAGAAACAAACTTAATGTAGTAAAATCAGAATTTTAACCAAATTCTACCTGATTACAAAAGTCCAAGTTCTCTCTACTGAATCAGAAGGTATCTATAAGACTCTTTAGTAAAGTATTGGCTTAAGATTCAATACATTATTTTGTTTTTTTATCTTTAGAGGGAAGGATCAATGTCACCCTGTAAAGACATGTCAATTGGTCAGGTAAAGGACTCGGATTTGTTTTTAACCTATTCACCATGCTTGAGAGAGGAAACAAATGACACACTCCAAATAGGATCATTATAAGAAAGGTTTTTGACAACAATAGTAAACAAGGGTATAGACTAAATATAGGAAAACCCCAAAGAGGTTTGGCTAGCACAGTGAAGCTATTACCAAACTTAGACTCAAAGGCTGCGACAGGTTACCGGAACCTGGAAGTAGAAGAATTGTAGAGAACAAGTTGCTGTAAGAGGAGTAATGACCTCTGCCTAGAGGCAAGCCCACAGGAAGGCATCCAAGGGGTTTAATACCCTAACTTCACTCTAATTCATCCCTCTGATGGTCAGTGAGGACTCCCCAGGCACTAATCACCAACTCAATGCAAGCAAATTAGGTGATAAAGTGTCAGCAAAGCAATGCCCACTGAGGCTTCATTACTAGAAAGGTAGCATTCAAAACCAGGAAAGTATTTGGTGCACACTATTCTGCATTGGTCACATAGCACATTTTTGCTCATTTCTGAGAAATTCATTTTCAGAAAAAAAAATCATTTGAAAGAAAGAATACCTATATGGCAAAGAGTTCAGAATGGACTTGACACTGAGAATAGAAAGAGTTATAAATGAGGGGAAAGAAAAGGAAAAGTATGATATAGACAAAGTATATTAACAAGTCATTCATGATTAAGGAAGGAATAGAAATATCACTCATATTATTTTAAGCAAAAAAAGGGAGATCTTTAATTTTTAAAGACCAAGAGAGTCCCATTTTGTTCATGTGTCAGCCCCTGGAATCATAGCTGTGCTAGGGACACAATGTATTCTCTGGTCTCCCAACCACATGCTACCAAGATGGTCTCATCAAGGCTACAAGGAGTAAAGGAAGCAAAGGAAGCTCAAGAGGGGATGTGGGCAGAGAACAATATATTCACTACTAGAGACCCGATGCACAAAATTCGTGAAAGGAGCTCGGCCCTTGCAGATCCGGTTTCTTCCGGAAGGTCGTCCAGAAGGTAGTTTGGCTGTCCAGTCTAATTAGTATGTTACCCTTTCATTATTATAGACTAGAGGCCCGGTGCACGACATTCGTGCATTGGGGTGGGGTTCCTCAGCCCAGTCTGCACCTTATCTCAGTCTGGGACCCCTAAGGGAGTGGGCCTAAGCTGGCAGGTGGACATCCCCATAGGGGTCCTTAGTGCTGCCACAGAGGCAGGGGAGGCTTCTGCCACCACTGCTGTGCTTGCCAGCCTGTGAGCCGGGTTTCTGGCTGAGCAGCGCTCCCCCTGTGGGAGCACACTGAACACCAGGGGGCAGTTCCTGAGTTGAGCGTCTGCCCCTTGGTGGTCAGTGCATGTCATAGTGACCAGTCGTTCTGCCGTTCAGTCGATTTGCATATTAGGGTTTTATTATATAGGATAGGTTATGAGCCTTGTCCTTAAATGCTTCTCATGACAAAAGAGAACTAAAATTGGCCTGTGTGGGTCCATAGGACTTAATGTGGGCAATTATAAGAAGTCAGGTATTGACTAAATTATTTAATTCTATCTATAAATGAAAATGTCAATGAGATACCTATCACTAGGAATGTATCAGCAAAGAATAAGAAGTTTTTCTTACTCTTTTTCTGTACTAGAAATCTTCCTAGCTCTAAGGTTCTCTGTGTGATTGTGATCTAAAACAGAGTAAAGTAACATGTTTGTTTGTTTTTCAATTGAGTATTTAAAACTCCTTTGCCTTCCTCCACCATTATCCCCCAGAGTTCAACAAAGGAGGAGAGCCTTTTGCTTCAGGCACAATGATATCAAAATGAACCAGTGAGAGATGTATTAGCACAGAATATACATTAACTGACTCAATGAGTAGGCTATAGGAAACACAGAAAGAAATGCTTTCTACTTATGTCAATAAAAACAAATCACTCTGTCCTTTGCAGAAAGAAAAATAGATAATTAAAGCAGTCCTTGGCATTGCACAACATCATGCAGTTCCCAGTAAGAAAGAGGCTTCAGTAAAACATTAGAAAGGATTACTTCTTATCTAGTACTACTTCTGAATAAGCACTGTAGCTTCCAAAAGGTCTTATGCTCTGTTCTGTTTAAAAGCAAACAAAAACAGGCAAAGACAGCTGTTCAGTATTTTGTAAAGAATTTAGATGGATCCTGGCCTACATGGCTCAGTGGTTGAGCATCAACCTATGTACCAGGAGGTCAAGGTTCAATTCCCCATGAGGGCACATGCTGGGATTGCTGACTCCATCACCAGTGTTGGGCATGCAGGAGGCAGCTGATTAATGATTCTTTCTCATCATTGATGTTTCTCTCTCTCCCTCTACCCTCCTCTCTGAAATCAATAAAAATAAATTTAATAAAAAAACTCAGATGGGATTAAGTAAGAGCAGGATACTCTCATGGACAAAGAATCAAGTGTTTGTTCATAAAATCATATTATATCTGAGATTAAAATG
This sequence comes from Eptesicus fuscus, assembly GCF_027574615.1. NCBI lineage: Eukaryota > Metazoa > Chordata > Mammalia > Chiroptera > Vespertilionidae > Eptesicus > Eptesicus fuscus. The sequence goes on from NC_072475.1 coordinate 10,492,472, forward strand.
AAGAATACCCTTAAAGGAAGAAGTATGAAGACTAGATATTTCTAAGATAAAGTTTATTAAACATTAAGAGAAGAGTTAATCTTAGATAAGTGCATAATTATACACTAGTGTTTCTTATGCAATAGTTCTTTTATTGATTGTTCCTTATCTTTATATGTTAATCTCCAGCAATGACAGTATAAATGCATTCCACATTCTTAGGACTTTCAAAAATTATAAAAATGACTTAAATTATTATCTGCATTTATAAGTTAATCCAAATATAAATGTCTATGAACACATAGGGATTATGCTTAGTGTTATACCAAAGTACTCTGTGATGATACTTAACTGCTCATATCCTTTATTTGTGAGATAGTACTGATAAAACATTTTTCTACTTCATAGGCATCTTGGAGGACTAACTTAGATTATATTGATGAAAATTCAGTGACCTTCTCAGAAGAAATCCTTATAAATATTTTATCTTTATAAATATTTTTAATTTAAAATAATATCTTTATTCTTATTATAAAACCACTACTGACTGAATTTCTCTGGGAACAGTATCTTCTAGTTAGTTTAATTTAATTTCTGTTGAACTGAGCATTAATAGATAAAAACTATTTTATTTTGTTTACATTGTTAAAATGATTTCTAAAACCTCTTGGGGCAGTGTCCTTTTTCTTGCCTAAATACAGTCCAGTCAACAATAAATAACCCTCCATGTGATGATTTGCAATTTGATAATATTATTTATACAGTATCTGTAATGTTTGAAAAAATTGAACTAAGCTTGTGTTGACACCGAGATGGGTTGCTGATTGAACATTCCTGAAATAAAATTGTCTTTATAAATGTCCTGTTTATTTGTGTTTTAAGATTGTAGTCATCCTAGTTTTATTGTTATCTATTACTCTTAAAAGCAAGCTTGTTGAAAAATTTCAGGGATATACTACACATTAATGGGATATTAAGAAAAACTGTACATGTAATCAATTTCACAGTAAAAAATTAAAAGTGTGTATGTGGGAAGGGAAAGTGCTTTCTTTTTATGTCTCATTATGATCAAATACTAGTATATATTCTACAAATGTTTTCAACTGGGAGACAAAGGCATTTGGTCTTCTCTGGCTTTTCTTTATTTACTAGAGGCCTGGTGAATGAATTCGTGCACCAGTGGGGTCCCTCGGCCTGGACTGCAGGATAGGGCCAAAACTGGCTCTCCAACATCCCCTGAGGGGTCCTGGATTGCGAGAAGGTGCAGGACAGGCTAAGAGACCTCACTGATGCACGATCAGGGCTGGGGAGGAATGTAGGAGGTTGGCCAGCCAGGGAGGGATCGCGGGAGGGCTCCAGGGTATGTCCAGCCCATCTCGCTCAGTCCTACTAGTTGGAGCGTCTGCCCCCTGGTGGTCAGTGCACATCATAGCAAGCGGTTGAGCGGCCTTAGCATATTATTAGCATATTACCCTTTGACTGGTTGAATGGCTGATTGGTCGACCAGATACTTAGCATATTAGGCTTTTATTATATAGGATAGGATTGGCTGATGGTTAACAATTATGTTCTTATACTTTGAGTAGGTAGCTAATTATCTGATTTCACTGAATGTTCAGATTAGAAATGTGATCGTCCTCAATGTTTGCCCTTTCCAACATTATTTAATTTCTTTAAATTGAGGTTTTATCAGCAGAAAGCTAGCAAGTGCTAGTTCATTTTCCTAGTCATTGTAGCTACATGATAATTCATTAATCTTTAGATCATGAAGCTGGAGCCAGACCAAAGGCAAGAGATTTCTGCTTCTGGCTAGGATGTAGAAAGCTGGAAGGAACATTGCTCTCATTTTAATAATGAGATAAAGTCAAATAAAGTACAAAGTCATAGCTTTTCCTGAGTCCATCAGAAGGCTGAAGTTGCAATTCAACTAAATTATTTGAATTCCAAAGACAAACATGCTCCTACAAAAGGACATGGGACACAAGAACTAGTTCACCCGGGTCAAACCATTGAGGGAAGTAGAGGCTGCTTAGCAGCTGTGATAAAAGTAAATACGAATAATTTAAGAGAAAATCTGGAGGCAGGCTGGAGACCAAAAAGAGCGCCTCCTTTGGTACAAGCTTGTAGGAAATGATCTTTAGCTGCAGGAGGGGAATGTTATGCTACTTGCTTCCCTTAGACATTTCTCTCCAATGAAACAAAAACCTGAAGCTCCAGGAGGAGGAACAAAGGCCCTTTACCTTAAGGACAGAGGAAAGACCCATTGTCAGTGGGGAAAGAGCAGAAGAAAAATCTTTCTATTATAGGTTGAGGGGAAGAAAACCACCATGGACCCAGAATCCTGTATCTATGCCCAATTAAGGTTTGCGTCCCATGGAGTAGGATCAAAGAATACTCAGCAAAGATTGGCACAGATACATGGGCACAATTTAGCTGACCTGGGGAAAAGAATTCTGAGAAATTCCTCTGCTTTCTTCCCCATGAGGCTGGGCCCATGGATCTGCTTGGTTGAGGATGAACCTGGATAACAGTAAACCTTTGCCAGCTGCTACCACCAGACCAGAATCAAGCCAAAAGGCTAAAGCACTCGATTGCTGGGGGAGGATAAGAGCATGGAGTGAGATCCCCTCTGCAGTGCAGTATGCAGAGATGATGAAAGCTAAGGGTGTATTACAAATATTGAGAAAAAGACAAAACGCACAAAATAAAACTCTCTGACACTCTAGCCACACTTTGAGCACAAGGCAACAGGACTGCTAAGTATGTGAAGACTGTGATAATGTAGGAAGAACAGCAACAGCAAAACCCAAACACTCTTCAACTAGGAAATGTTCAGTTCACCCAGAAGAAGGCAGGAAAAGGGAAATAGAAGAATGAAAACTGAAGTGAAGAGAAAGCAAACAAATAGTAAAGTGGTAGGAATAATTCCAAATATCAATAATTACATTAAATGTGAATAGCCTAAACAAATCAATTAAAATCCAGAGATTGTTAGAATGGAATAAAAAAAAAATCCAAATATATTTGGTTTATTTTTTTGGAAGGAGAGCTACTATTCTTTTTTTTTTTTCTTCCCTCTTAATTTTTTATCCTTGTCCACTTGCTTAACTGAACTAATTCCTTTGTTTGAAAGAGAAAGGAAGAGAGCATCCTACTTTTTTTATTTTTTTTGTTAATGCAAGGTCATGCAAAAATGTGAGGGCATTTTGTACTAATTATACCACTTTTGGTACTATGCCACCTGGCTGAGTTTTGGTTTCTGGTGGCAATTTTATAGCAACCTTATAAAAAAGATTCCAATCCAAAGCTAGCTAGCTATGCTTAAAAATGAAAGCGAAAAAATGCTGAGAAGAGTAAAAAAAAATAAGAGCTTAGACAGCTAAACATTTAATAAAGGGTCACAGCACTAGAGAAAAAGATCTCAGTGGCTAGAGGAAAAATAAAGAGGAGAAGCATATAAACTGACCACCCCATAACTATACACTAGCACAAAAATACTTATTTATTATTTATGAACTAGAGGCCCAATGCATGAAGATTCGTGCAAGAATGGGCCTTCCTTCCCCTGGCTGCCGGCACCGCCTTCGCTCTGGCCGGAGCCGCCTTTTTGCTCCAGCCTGGAGCCACCTTTCTGCCTTCCCATGCTGCCCAGAGGCCCAGAGTGGCTGGGACAGTGCAGAATGCCTGCGTCCCGTCCCGCCCCCCCCTTGGCCACTCCACGCCTGCATATGCAAATTAACCCACCATCTTTGTTGGGTTAATTTGCATACTCACTCCTGATTGGCTGGTGGGCATCACGAAGGTATAGTCAATTAGTATCTTACTCTTTTATTAGTGTAGATTTTTAACTGTGTTTTTTTAAACTGGGTTCCTTGTCCTTTATTGAGTTATAAATTTGACTCATTTATATAACATCTTCTTACTGAATTTCATGGCATGTGCACAATCAATGCATTGCTTAAACATGCTGATGCCAATGGTAGTGAGTTTCAGAAACAAGAACAAAAAAAATATTTTAAATTTTAAAATATTGCAACAAAAGGGGAGAAATCCCACCATCTGTTGGATACATTGAGAGTCAGAATTATATAATATTGTACATTTTTTAAATTTTAGGAATTATTTTAACATTGTTATAATAGAAATTAAAACATTAAGCTACAGAGTTGTTTACACAAAAGGTGAGGGACAGTGTGATGACTACAACCCAGGTATTCTGATTCGTAGGCTAATAGTTCCACACTGACTCTATGCTAGAGCAATTGTCAAGACATTCCCAAGAACAAGAGATACTAGTTGAAACTAATTCTTTAGGCACAGTAGGGAAAATGATCAAAACCAAAACAGCCCAGTGTGTAATGAATGGGTGTGCAAACTTTCCATCCTATGTCTCCTCTACCACTGGCTAATATTGGAATTTGAATATTAATACTTTTTGTCCAGCAAAATAGGATCATTGTACAAAAAAATGAGGCTTGAATTGTTACTTATGTACAATTTATTAAAAAGTGGGGGAGAAACACTATACAAGAATTTGGAAATGATATGAACAAAAATCTACCTCTATACATTTATAAAACAATATATGGTTGTGCAATAATATGCAAAATTTGGAAACCAGCATTCACCACTTTGAAACCACCGATCTAGTTAGTGTATGAAATCTTATATTTTGAGTAAATTGCATTAGAGACATGCTGTTTAATATAAATAATGGTTGCTTCCTCTAATTTATAGCAATGCTAGTGCATGAGAATGATAAGGGGAGTCAAACATACCGGCTTCATGAAGAATGACGCACAAGTTGTGTATATCTTGATTCCAGCTAAATAATAAAAGGTACCCATTTTTGCTGCACAGTTTTTACATAGTTTTTGACAAAGTCATATGCTTAGCTCAGCAAGTTGAGTGAAGGATTCCAATCAAAATCTTCCGGTGGAAAAATGCCAGGGGCTTAAAGTACCAGTGGGGAACACGGGTAGAGTTCGAAGACTTACTGGAATCCTAAGAACAGTAACAAAAAATAAAGAGGAAAGGGTATGTTGTAACTTAAACTAGAGTGAAGCAAAATCTTGCTCCCTTTTCTTAAGAAAACAGGACCAAATGCCATTTCACATTGCCTTGCTTTCCACCCCAGGCTCCGCCTCCCCCTGCCATGGCAGGACTGCCTGTCCTCTGCCTAGAGTTGACACAGAACTGTGCTTTCGCTTCTAATTAAAACAGTCTGGGGCATTACTGATTAGAAGTAGGGAAACAGAACCGTTTTTATTTACTCCAAACTAGTTTGGGCTCATCCAAGATCAAAGAAAATGGAGGTCTGAGAAAACAAACAGACTACAAACATGTGATTTGTTGACCTGATGTTGTTTTCTGGAAGTAAGATGACTGTGGCCCTTTGAAAGGCTGGCTCAGCAACCATGACACTCCAAAGGCAAGGGATCTTCCCGCCTGGAGAGTCGCAGGGTTCCCTGTTTCTGAAAGTACATTTTGAAAAATGAGGTTTAAAGAACACAAAGTCCATTTAGGATATTCCCAAAGGTCCAAACAAGTGGTTTCATATTGAAACATATATGCGTGCATGTGTGTGCGTGCGCACACACACACACACACATTTTGCTTGTGTGCAACAGTTTGCTTGCTGGGTTGTTGGATTGTGTACATCTCATCAAAACATCCCTTTACCACTAAAACCCCAGCCACTTAGTGGGATGTGCTAGTAAAACGACCTTCTTTCAGGTTTACAATATGTCTGCTTTCTTATTTTTTTAAATTTATTTTTTAATCCTCACCTGAGGATACACTTTCTTAAAAATTTTAGTTTTATTTTTTTCATCACCATTTATCCCCCCTATACCTACTTTCACTCCACCCCTTCCCACCCCCTTCCCTGCCACCAATCACCACACTGTTGTCCGTGTCCAGGAGTTCTTACTGTATCTGAAACAGCAGACTTTTTTCCAAAATCAATTACTTTTATGATGTTTTCTTTTCTTTCTAATTTTTGTCAGAGTGGTGATAAAAATCTACTCATCTTAAGTCCTAAAACTTTCAGCTGCTTTTCCTTTAACCCCAGATGCTGGATACAAAGTAGAAGTTAGAGAATTGAAAAACAAGAGCATAAAAGAGAACATTTGGGGTTGGGGTTATTGTGAAAGTTTGGACTAAAATAAGAATGACCCAAAGCAAATATTGCAATCTAACTGATCCTAAGTAAAGCCCCATATATCCCAGCATAAGTCATATTTCTCATGAAGCACACAATGATTTCCAAACTGGGTATTTGGTGGATAAAATATATGACTTAAAACAATACAATTGATATGTATACTTTAATGGTAAATTTAAAGGTGAGTATGGAGTCAACACATTCTCACCAGTTGTTTAATAGACATGAATGAGTAGAACTGTTTTTTTTATTTCCTACTCTGATAGGAAAGGCCACATTTATGCCTTCACAAATACTAAAATGAGTTCAAGTACCAGAGCTCTGGGGTCAGGCTTTTAAAAATAATGGGCTCAACTGATACAAATCAAGAATTTTAGAATTTGATATTTCATAAGATGCTTAAATTACTTGGTGGTGTCTTGAATTGTTTTTGTTTAGTAATTCTTGGAGCAGAGTTACTATCACAGAGAATTTTTGTAACTAAAGCTGAATGGAAGAATTATATACGCTCTCAAAAAATGATTCAAGCTATTGATTTTGTAGCTTCTTCTGTATTAAGGATAAATGAAAATAGAAAATAAAATAGAAAGAGGAAATTAAGAGAAATTTTGATTAAATTCAAAATTTAGAAGAGTGGTTTGAAAGAAAATTATCTTGGCTTAAGTGTATTCTTTCATTTATTACTCAAGAAATGGAATATAACATTGAATTTATTTAAAGTTGATGCTTCTTTTATTTTTACATTTTTTTCTGTTGTTTACTAAAAGCCTAAAAATAATTTATATGTGTACAAATTCCCACCATTTTTCTCCTTTTACAAAATCTCTGAGTTAAATAGTGGACATCTAATTCTTTGGTGTAGTCATTTAACACCAAATAGTTTAATACTTGGACAAATAGATCCAAATGAAGTGGAATACCAAAATCTTATAACATTAAAAAAAAAAAAAAGACATTTACACCTTCTTACCCACCCAGTGTGGCTCAGTGTTTGAGCATTGACCCATGAACCATGAGGTCACTGGTTTGATTCCCGGGCAGGGCACATGCCTGGGTTGTGGGCTAGATCTCTAGTAGGGGTGAGCAGGCAGCCCATTGATGTTTCTCTCTATCCTTCTCCCTTCCTCTCTCTCTAAAATCAATAAAAACATATTTTTAAAAAGACACACATTCTTACCATGTTGCATAAAATTTCTCACTAATAAAAATATTAGGAAGCTCAGCAAGTTCAAATAAACTTAGAAAGATAAATTGTGGTGTTGTATTAGTTTTCTATTGCTGCCCTAACAAATTACAATAAACTTAATGACTTAAACAATACAAAATAGTTATGACAAGTCTGACACTGTTTTTATCAGACTAAAGTCAAGGTGTTGGTAGGCTGTGTTCCTCCCTGGAGGCTCTAGAATAAGATCTATTTTCTTCATCTGTTTCCTCATTCAAGTTATTGGCAGACTTCAATTTCTTAATAAATGTGTAGGACAGAGGTTTTTATTTCCTAATTTGCTCTCAGATGAGGGCCATTTCTGGCTTCCAGAGGTACCCTATTCCTCCACTTCTGTTCTCCATCTTCCATTTTCAAACTGTTATTGTAATTAGCTAGTTTATTACTATTAGTAAAGGAAAGAAAGCAAAGAGAAGTTAAATATTGTAAGCATGGTCACCTGAGCAGCTTGATCAGGAAGCTACAACTTCACATCTGTAGGAAACCACTGGTCCATTCCCTGCAGATCACTGGGAGAAGGGATAGAACAAAAAGGGAGATGGGCCTATGTGCAGTGAAGTTAGGGTGATGCAGGAGAGGTGCTTATCAGTCTAGCCTGGGGAACAATGAGTTGGCTATCAGGTGGATGCCGTCAGAATTGCATGAAATCTTCGAGGGTTAAGTGGTTTGTTTGAAGAAGCTCCTAATTAAAATCTCCTGACAAATAGTTCCCTCTCACTTGTTCTCTCTCGTGTCTCTAGCTTCTTGACGTGCACTTGCCCGTGTGCTCACCTGTTTCTTCTCCATAGCCATGTGGCCTTAAGTAGCTACATGACCCATGGCCATGGGGACCCCACATGCAATGGGTTGTAGCTGGGAATGCCAGCTAAGTTAGCCAGATGCTGGACTAGATTGTACTTTAATACGAAGCAGAAATTCTGGGCAGTGGCCTTAATTCTAGCTCTGCTGGAGATATGGTTGGACTTGTTCCATGGCAGGACAGGTGAAGATGGGGCATTGAAGGGGAACCCCCTTAATTTTACATCATCAATAAAGCTTTCAAATAAAAAAAAAAACATCTTCCCTGGGGGGGCTCAGGAAATGTATTTCCTCATGGAACCCCAAGAACTCCACTTCCACTGATAACAAAACCAGCAACATCATATCTTGTCACTCTGACTCCCAAAATCATTTCTTCTTGTTTCATCTCTCTCTGACCCATCCAGAAAAGGTTCCCAGGTGATAAGAATATGCCGCCCCAAACTATGACTCTTTAGCATAAATATTATTTTAGTTGATTACTTTGAGAAATATCACACACAGGAAAAAACTCTGAAAGCAGATTAGAAGTTACCCTTTTGTAAGGAAAATTTACATTTATAAGGGAAATCTCCTTTTGTTGAGGGTACCAGGAAGAGAAGGAGGACTAGATCACAAAGATCACAAGGAACTTTTATCAATGAAGAAGGTTTAATCTGCCAAACAAATCTCACTTTAGTTTATGGTACTTTTTAAAAAATTATCACCTGAGCATATGTTTTTCATTGATACTAGAGGAGAGCAAGGGGGGGCATGGGGTGGTAGAGAGTGTATGTGTGTGTGTGGGTGTGTGTGTGTGTGTGTGTGAGAGAGAGAGAGAAGAGAGAGAGAGAGAGAGAGAGAGAGAGAGAGAGAGAGAGAGAGAGAGAGGAAGAGAGAGAAACATTGATTGGTTGCCTCCTGGTCTCCTGATTAGGGATCAAACCCACAATCTGGGTATGTGCCCTGATCAGGAATTGAACCTGAGACCCTTCAGTGCACTGATGAAGTGCTAACCATCTGAGCCACATGGATCAGGATTATGGTAGTTTTCCTGGCCATCTCTTCACGACTGGCCTTCTTCACACTCTTCTCTCTTTTGTCTTTAGTGTAAGCCTGAATTCTAAGACACCTTTGAGTATTACTCAATTTCTCTGGGTAGCTCCCATGCATACATGAGGTATACCTGTTAACAAACTTTGTTGACTAAAGAAAGTCAAGCCTAAGAGAAGTTTTATGAGAGTTTATTTGAGCCAAACTGATGACAATTGTCAGGAAGCAAAATCTCAACAGATTGAGAAAATGCTTCAAAGAATGGCAGTTTTGCAACTTACTTTATACAGTAGAATCAAAGAAGTCACAAGATTACATGAACTCCATGGGTGGTAGATTAAGAGGGTGAGGGGAAGCAAAGCAGGAAAATCTCTGGAATTGGATAAAAAGCAAAATGAAAAGACACATGCTTCTTTTACATTGGTAAATACAAGATAGTTAATAATTAAAACTTACAGCACATAGAGATGATATCCCGGGAACAAGATAACAATGAGGGTTCTGTGATCTTGTGCTCTGGTGTCAGTGGTTGTGACTTGAGGGGCCTGGAAAAGAAAGTTACTCTGACATTTCAAAGGTGTTTTATCCTAGATGCAGAAGAACAGGGGACACGGCTCCCATAATGGAGAGATTGACTTTTGTCGAGGAAGTTATAGGCCTAGGACATGACAACTCACTGTGACCCACGTTTAGTTGAAAACTTTTATGTTCAGATCATCCTATGGCTTTACTTTTGGTCTCTGAGCTTATAAGGCTTCCAGGTGGCCTCACCTGAGCTTGTCAGTTTACTATGTGCCCACTTTTGTTCACAACTTGTGTTTGTTTTTATCTTAATCTGTCTTTGCTTGCAGGGCTCCCAGCTGAGAATTTAGAAGGGTAGAGAAAAAGATAATTATTTTCTTCCCTACAATGTAATGATATTGTGCCCACCCAGGTAATTCGGAATAATCTTCCCATATCAAGGATTTAATTAAATCACCAAAGTTCTGTTTTCCATATAAAGTAGTATATGCACAGGTTCCAGTGTTTAAGGTGTGAATAATAATAACAGATATATTATTCTCCCTAATATATCTGTTTCTAAAAGAAAAAGTAGAGCCCGAGGGGCATGGCTCAGTGGTTGAATGTCATCCTATGAACCAGGTTGCGAGCTCAGTCCTCAGTGGGAGGCAGCAATCCATGATTCTCTCTCATCATTGATGTTTCTGTCTTTCCCTTCCTCTCTGAAATCAATGCAAATATATTAAAGTATTTATATGTAAAAAGAAAATGAAAAGTAGATAGGTTTGATGAGGACATGGGGATAACTGGGGGAAAATACTTTGGTTGGAGGCTATCATTATAATAGAACATCAGGAATGTATTAATGTCACACAAGAGCTAACATTAATTTTCCTAGCAATGAGTTACATAATCTGTGTAAATGTTATTTGTCAAGAATAATGGGTAACAAACAGTGTTTAGGAAAGAAGTAATTTGTATAATCCGCAGTTTAAAACATGATGAGGGGATGTTTTTATTATATTTCTTTTATTGTATTACCTTCTTACTTTTGTCTGAATCCACTTATTGGCTACTCTAGACTCTGGGTCTACAGAGAGAAACAATGTCCAACAATAAACAGATGCCATGAGAGCTTAATACGTTTATTTACAAGAGACTAATAGACTCTTGGTCCTCAGGAATTGTTTATTTCTTTAACTCTGATTTACATGTACTTGTGATAAGGTACATGTAATTTGATGATTAAATGGGCAACAGATGTTGTTACCAAATAGGTAGATGAATTACTCCCCATTTACAAAACATATTCTTGAAAATTTAGGGCCACCAAAATGTTTTTTATAAGAAAAAAAATCCCTTTCAAATCCCATCAATACATCTTGATTTGTAAGATATATTGTGACCATACACAGTATGACATGCACTTTGCTGAATTCAAAGCATAAAAATATAAACAAGGTAAAAGTAAGCATATATTAGGTATTAATTTTTCATGCCTTATTAAAAATTTTAAAGATAACTTATGACTTTTAACTTTTTAGATTTTTAGTGAAGAGCACTAGTATAAATATGATGTAAATACCGCTAAGATTTTTAGCTTGGGAAACTGTAGGTGTTAACATTAAATAATGGATGAACTATTATAGAACATAAACACAATAGAGAGAGATAATCACACATCTTTGGAAATCAGCAAACCAAACAACTAATCTGCCTGAGAAAGTTGTACACAGCTTCTCAAAGGGTATGGTACTTCAGCCATTTCTACTGTGGGGGCTAAAAACATAATTTTTCTCCACCTTTTAAGTTCTTCTAGTTGGGCTAGTAATCACATTAACAAAAACATGGTAACAGGAGAAAATGTATAACGTTTATTACAAATGTACATGCCAGAAGTGTCATAAGATATGGCACTACGTGCATTGGCGAGTTGAGATTTATATGCTATTATGGACCAAAGAGAAAGGAGGTAAGATTTCAAAGGATACAGGCAACTTATAGGTCATGAAGGAAGAGTGGAACACACATGGCAGGCAAATTCTTGCTAAGTAACCCAGAAACAGTGAGATAGGAGGGATGGGGCTGTCTAGTTAACAGGCCCCTGATTGGAACCTTTCTATAACATACTCAGAGGAATAGTTAAGATTTGCCTCCTGGAGCAGACCTTTCCATCTGCATCTCTTAGGCAGGAGAGGGGAAAGGAGGGTCAAATATTCTTTCTGAGCAAACCTGTCTTTTTAAAAAAATAACCAGCTTAAAATAAATATCCCAAATGGCAGAGTTTTAGATGCTAAAACCATCAGAAAACAAGAGAGCTCAAAGAATTTGTATGGTAGGAATGAAACACTCAATGGAAACATTGCAGAATAAAGTTGAGGAAATCTCATATCAACTTGAAGGATTTGAATATCAAAAGGGAAAAATTAGAATGTTCAAAGACCTATCAATCCAGAAGATCCAATATAAAAATAATTGAATTTTCAGAGAAAGTAATGAGATAAAATTATCACTACAAAATTATTATTTTTTTGTAAAATATTGAAAAAGTAAACATTTGGCATTAATGTTCAAACTATGTCCCTACAGGAACCTAAATTGTCAATAGAAGTGTGAAAGGACAAAGAAGAGCAAGCCAGATCACCTGACTTTGACCACAGCAGATGTAGTTTTATAGTGTCTAACAGTCAAGCACCCACTATATGTGGTAAGCAATATTTGTGATAAAGTGAAGACATACCTTAATATCAAGCTTGAACTCTATATCTTAAAGCTCAAAATGCAAGACATTGTGAAGTAATTTACCAAAGTTCCAAAACGAGATATATTCTATATTTTTCTGGACTTAAAAACCCCATTAAAAGAAAACAAGTTTAATCTTATGTGTTTTATACTCATTCTGAACCCGCCTTTTACTGAGCCACTTCTGCTTAAGCCACATCTGTTTTTATTCTATCGCCAGGTAATAGTTCATCACCAAAACCAAGCAACTACAGTAACTCATCACCTTTTAGCCTAAAACATAACTCAAAAGTGTTTTTATTTAGCCCTAGATGGTATGACTCAGTTGGTTGGACATCATCCTGTGCACAAAAAGGTTGCTGGTTCGATTCCCAGTCAGGGCACATGCTTGGGTTGTGGGCTAGATCCCTAGCGAGCATGCAGGAAGCAGCCAATGATATTTTGCTCTCACATGGATGTTTCTCAATCTCTCTCCCCTTTCCTCTTTCTCTAAAAATCAATAAATTTTTAAACTTTTTATTTAGTTACAACATTGGGGTTTTTTTTTGGTTTGTTTTTTTGCTAAGTCATTTATTGATTTCAGCCTTTTAACATTCTTGATGCTTACAGTTTCATGCACTATCTTGCAACATTCAATTGAATTTTGAGAAACATGTGACCTGCTTTTGTAGACAGGATGATTTCTTTGGAAGAAATTTTAACTTTATATGAGAAAAGGAAGAAACGGAGAAAAATTAACCTACATGTAGTGTACCAGAAAATTTTAATTCAGTTTCTTCAATATTAGGATATTACCTATTCAGGCTGCTAAATTTCAAGGTAAAGAAATCATTCATCAGGCATCTAGAAGACAGAAACAAAATGAAAATGAAGAAAAATCAGAAAAGTGCCATACTTTGCAGAAATATGTTGTGCTTAAAGACAATAGAGTAATGTCTAAAAGTTTAAAAGGTAAAGGAGTATAACCCAACAATTTTATAGCCAGCTAAGATATCTTTCAAGTATAAATACATCATGGAGACAATTGAAAACATGAAAGATCTAAAGAAATAATGGAATATGGGACTCAAATGGAATAAATAATTCAAGTATAGAAAGCCTTATAAATCACCACTGATGAAAATCTATTCCCCTTAAAAATAAAACTAAACATCCTTGAAGAACATAAAAATATAAAACTGAATAGTGTAATAATATATCTTACAAACAGAATATAGGCAGATGAATGATTGAAATATGTGGCATACTATCATTTCCTTTGTTTATAGCAGAAAGTTAATAGATTTTAAAAAATGAAAACCTATGGTTAAAACTATTGCTCATATGAGTAAAATATTATCTTAACTTCCAGTTTTTTAATATGTAATAACTCTGTGGTATGGAAACAGTTACTTGAATTCTAATAATATATTTATGTTTGATTTTTAAGTTTTTATTATTGAAAATTAAACTTTAATTTAATAATTTTATTATAATGCTTTCATGGTACTGTCCTCTCTTCTTTAAAAACAGGTTTCTATCTGTTTTCCATATATTTTTATATCTACATATATGCTTAGAAAAATGTGTGGAATTAGATTCACTTATAGTTCATAATGTTTATTTGCTTGTGAAAAGATTTGGAGTGATTGTTATATACATTTTTTAAATTCTTTAAAGTTAGTATGCATTACATATACAAATTAATAAGAGTAATACTTACTAATAAAATGTCTAGAAGCCCTCTGAGCTCAATCTTCTCTTTGTCTTTTCATGCTCATCTTTCTACACTAGGAGGCTGACCCCTTGGACTGTGTTACCACAGCTTTCCCATAGGCAGGGAAATCCCAGGGCCAGGGGCGTAGGTTGGGATATTTTTTCTCCATTCCCTATCATTTTTGGAAGCATTTTCTATTAGTGTTTGGTACCCTCCATGACTGTGGCTTTAATCACGGAATCTCCTATGCTAAGACTCCATCTCCTGTTGTGCTATTACGTGCCTTTGTCCTGTTGGCAAGGGGTGGTAATGGCTGCCCACTCTTGCTGATCTGTGTGCCTCAACATCCATTGTCTATGCTCTTACCATGGTAAGTTTCTTTTAAAAAAACCTTTATTGTTGAAAGTATTACGTATGTCCCCTTTTCTCTTCCATTGACCCTTTATAGCCCTCCCCCCGCACCCCACCCCAGGCCTCCACCACCCTATTGTTTGTGTACATGGGCAATGCATATATGAATACCAAGTTCTTTGGGTGGTCACTATTTGAGTTTGCTGCAAGACTGAGAGAATAAATAATAAATGACATTTTGTTTTTTATTTTGTGGTATTTTATTTTAAAAATACATTGATTACATAATTTTTTGTGACAGGCTGTAGGATTTTACATTGTAGGTTTTAACATTGGAGTTGTGCAAACATGGCTCAGTTCCAGTGCACAAAAATGAGTGCTTTTACAGTAAATAGCAAAATATATTTTATGCACATAGTGCACTTGACAAAATTTTTATTTAAGTATTCTATTGCTCAAACAAATATTTAATATTTATTGATTGATTTCATTTTCAAGTGTTACTACTACCTACTATTTTTTATCATGTTATAGATGAGATAAAGTAAAATAGGATTTCACTTGTCCAAGTAGGCGTTCTCTGATGTATAATATGTTGTTGCCTAATCAGAGTTTTACATGGATGTTTCTGCTAAGAGATTTTCACACCTAGT
Source organism: Eptesicus fuscus (assembly GCF_027574615.1). Classification (NCBI taxonomy): domain Eukaryota; kingdom Metazoa; phylum Chordata; class Mammalia; order Chiroptera; family Vespertilionidae; genus Eptesicus; species Eptesicus fuscus. The sequence goes on from NC_072475.1 coordinate 10,507,615, forward strand.
AGTGGGGTCTTTCCTGGATGCTCAAGTGAATTCATACATGTTGAAATATTTCAGATAAATTGGCAGGGCATACACTGGAGGGAAAGTATCAGTTCTCTCCCTCAGCCCTTCCCACCCCTGCCATCAAGACCTTTCTCCCCTTTACCTCTTAAAGTCTGAATTCAGCTGGGATTTTAGGTAACTTCTGGGAAGTATTAAAACTCATTACTTGGTTGTCCAGAATATTTGCCCTCTTTTATTTTCCAATAATGCTCTCTGAATTGTTTCCCTAATACTTTTAAAAGATGTGTGGCACTGCAGCCGAGCGCAGCGCGGGACAGGAATTATAGTTATCGTTTCAGATGAGGTGTGTTGAAAGCGTTCAGGATGACGCAGTTGGCAGTTTGCAGGACTGGCCTTCTTATTATTACCATCTGTGTCAACTTGGAGCCTCCTCCATTACAGAGAAGACAAGAAAAATGAAGCTGTGGTTGTGTTTGGGGGAGATTTCCCCCCTCCCTCATTATGATTGACCCTGGGATACACACTAAGTGGGTGAATGAAACTGAAAAATTGTTCCAAGCTTTTGCTGGATAGCACTCATAACTATCAGCACATACAATTAGTATTTAAAAACTTTCCCCCTTCTACAACTTTCTTACATCTATTTCTTTGGAGAAACAGTAGTAGTGATGATAAAAGTATATCACTTTCTCTGTGGAACCTGGTGAAATTTGCAATATAACCTTTATAGCAAATATATTATTACTGGCAAAAAAAAAATGTGGTTCGTTTTTATAACAAAGCACATTGGCAGTTGAAATGAGCAAAGAACAAGTATTGTGCAGCCTATATGAAGGGCTTGGAATCCTGAACTATTTGGAAGGAACCTGACTCATTTCAGGGAATTTATGTAGGTCAGAATCAACCACAAAATGAAAAAAAAAACTAAGAAAATGCTGAGAGTCAACTTTTAGGTTTTTCATGTTGGATTTATAAGCAAATGATATCATTTGAAGACTTTATTATAAGGGCACACTGAAAAACATCAAATGTGTACCTAAGTCATAGAGATAAAAAACCTAAGCTGAGCAGTTTATTCTTAATAATTCACACTAAGTCATTTTTATTCTGTAAGACTAGAACAATATTTTTTCAGCACCGGAGCATGGGAAGTACCATTTCATATGTGAGAAAGGTATGGGACTTAATACCAGAAACACACTACAGTAGTAGAAGTATGTTTATATATACTTACACAGTTTAAATAGTCAATAAAAGGTTACATTTCTTGCCTGGCTGGCATGGCTCAGTGGTTGAGGATCAACCTATGAACCAGGAGGTCATGGTTCGATTCCTGGTCAGGGCATATGCCTGGGTTGTGGGTTCGATCCCCAGTATGGGGCATGCAGGAGGCAGCAAATCAATGATTCTCATCATTGATGTTTCTATCTGTCTGTCCCTCTCCTTTCCTCTCTAAATTAAAAAAAATGTAACTTACTAGCAATAACAATATTTTATTTTTTGAAAAGGTACATTTCTTATTATAGAATATGTGTCTAGTCATCAATTAACATTTTCATTGCTCATAACATTTCCTGAATAAAGACTTTTTAATATTAACTATTTAAAGAAGATTCACTTAAATAAGAGATAATATCAAATTTCAAATGTGTGAACATGCATATACTAGTAGTAATTTGTCTTACTCATGGCATCGTGTATAACTTGACAAATTTAAGCAGTTAACAAAGAGCACCATTGCGTGCATAGAGAATTCAGCACTGAGACCAAAGGGATAGTTGAAAGATCCCTGAGGTGTCAACAAGATATCTCTCTGCACTGGATTCCACTGTCAATTTTACAAGGTCTTATGGTTTTCAGACTAATTAAAAGGTAAAATAGAAATGCCTGAAAGTTCATTCATAAAAATAACCATATTAAAAAAATTATTAATTTTGCACTGAAATATGAGTTCTACAAGCACAGAAATAAATAGTGGCAGGAATGTTGGCTGAGTTAAAGCTGAGGCTCAGGCGACCTTATATGAAGAGTATAATCAAGTAAGGTATCCTTCCTAAAATATCAATAGATTTATTCACATCCATGAGAGGTGTGAATCCCATTCAAAACTGAGGTTCCTTCTGACATACTAGTACACTGGTATGTCAGCTGGAAGTAAAGGAATGGGTCCAGTGGAAGACAGACAGCATGAAGGGGGAAGAGAATAGCAATTTCCTAAGACAAAATTAAAAAGATTCTGGAAATAAAGACATAAAAAGTCTTACATGTAGGAAGGAAACTGGTTTGAAGCCACATATAGGGATAGTCTGTACTTTAGGCTACTCTCAGTTATATGCCCCTAGAAACCTAAATGATCCCAATGAAATACAACCTATAGCAGGAGAGTATATCAAGCATTACAGGCTATATAAGTAGATAGAAGAGTCCCCCAAGAATGTCTGATGCTCAATATTCCTCCCAACAGCAAGTGTTAAGCTGCATAAGAGAGTCACCTGCATGGTGAATGGGTACACACAATTTTAAATTATAGACACTGGATGAGAGCTGCAGAATTCTTGGCATAAACCACTCTGTTTAAGCCCCCATACTGAGACGTGACCAAACACTAGCCTGACTTCTTTAGTTCAAGACCATGTTCCTAGGATGAGTCCAGTCCTCTTCAAATGAACTGCTTGAAAAAGAAAAGCACTGCCAAAGAATTTGCTGTTTGTTCCAGTCAAAACTTAACTATATGCCACTGACCTACCTTTCTTAGCACATTTACTTTTCAAACTTGCAATTATAAATATTTCCTCTGTTCCCTTGAGTTGTAAGTCTCCTACTACCATGCAACATTGCCTCAAAGACCTGGAAGCTGTCTCTTTGAAATGCAGACATATAGAAAGATAGCTCATGGGAGTGGGCTTCTTGGGTGACACAGAAATAAACATTTTCAGAGGCCCCAGTGGGAGAATGAGATGTGGTGAAAGACTTTATTTGTGTGGAGTGACATTCCTCAGGTTCCAAAGTTCCAAGTCCCTTTAACCATTCCTGAAAAAGGGGCAGCTGTGGATTCAGCAAAGCCAGAAGCAGGGCCAGTGTCCAGAGCTTCCATTCCATGTTTCATCCTGGTCCAGTTCAGCATCAGGCTAATTAGAGTCCATTAGTCCATTGTGTGGGTCCCATGTGGCTGAGAGCCAATGCAGGGGAGTGTGCCCGCTGCAATAGGAGTCCCAAGAGAGCTACAGGGTCAAGAGCCAAGAACTTGAACTCCCTTTGCCTAGGAATTTAAATATTTAGATTTTGCATGCTTGCAGTGACCATGCCTATTCTAGCCATTGATTTGTTCTCAGGTGTGACTGACAGATAAGCACCTTTCCACATTACCTGGACCTTACTGGACATGTGTCTATTGTCCAGCCCCTTCCCTCATGGTTACTCAGGGAACAGACTTGGAGAATGTTAACTATAGATTTCTGGCAAAACTTTATATGGCATGCCTATGTTATCTAGTCTTCCCTTTACCTCTTTCCTGTTAAATAAAAACCAGATTATTACACTGGCATCACTGCCTTTCTCAAAAATGGAACTGACATTAATTTATTCTGTATGGAAGGAAACACTCTTGATACTCTTCTCTTATTATGTCATCCTTCATATAAAATCCATCATGAATTCCTCCCAATTTTACCTGCTATATTTCTCTCAAATGTATTTATGTATTATTGTCTCTCCCACCACTAATAGGCCAAGCCATTTCTTCTGGACTGGACTATTGCAAAAGCCTCCAATCTAGTTCATTTTCCATCTTGTAACAAGAAATGTATCCTAACAAGGCAGAGTATGCCATTGCTCATCGTTGCCCCCACTCCACCTACTCCTCACTCTTTATCCTCATCTACGTTGGCATGCTATTTTCCATCTTTAAACATATAGCATCGTTTACTTATTTATTGTCTTTGCTGATATACATTTGCAAATGCTTAGAACAAGACATGTAGGAAGCAGGCAATAAATATTTATAGAATGACTGTTAAATGTTCTTAGAATGAAAACAAAAGTTGTTTTTTTTCATGGTAAATAAGACCCCTCATTATCTCACCTTCTTTCTTCTCCAGTCCTATATTGCCCAAGACTACATCTAATTTTTCTCCTCTAAACTCACTGGCTTTCTAGATTTATTACCCAGAATTGGGTAAAGAGTAAGGACAGAGGGATTTTTATATTCCTAGGCAATAACCTGTGAGGGTGCACCAAAACCAACAAATCTACACTAATAAAAGAGAAACATGCAAATTGACCATCTCTCCACTATACCCACCAGCCAATCAGGAGCGAGTATGCAAATTAACCCAACAAAGATGGTGGTTAATTTGCATATGCATGCGCCAGAGCGAAGACTGAAGGCAGCGTAGAAGGAAGCCAAGCGAAGCAGCAGCAGAGAAGGGAGCAAGGCAGCGGAGAAGGGAGGGAGCGAGGCAGCCGACATGGGAGGGAGCGAGACAGTGGAGAAGGGAGCGAAGCCGCAGGAAGCCCTATTCTTGCAGGAATCTTCCTGCAACGAGCCTCTAGTATTTATATATTTTAGTGCAGAGAGTTGTAGGCAGTGAAAAAGGGCAGTCACATTGCACTATTGATAGGAACATTTAACCCTAGCAGGACCACTGCACCTTTATTCTTTAGCAGACCCTAACTTTTTGCCTTCATAATTTCCAAACATCCTATAGCTTCCATATCATTTATCAATTTCTTAATGAAATCTTCCCCAAGAGGAGAACCTCTCTTCTCTTTTTTAGTTATTTGCTTTCTTGGAAAAAGTGACACATTCTTTTTCTGTATAGATTATGTTTTACTTTATAGCTAGATGTGATTTCATACAATTAATTGGGTAAGAGTTGTCCTCTCTATCAGAATACAAGTTCCGTGAAAACAACAGCACATCTTTTAGTTTTATATTTCTTGGTAGCAAAATATAATTTATTAATATTTCTTTATATTATTTGCAAACTTTTGATGACAGGAGAAAAAAGGAAGAGATAAAATGAGAAAGGAAAACAATAGCATATGGCCCATAGTTCCTGAAGAATATAAAGAATGCCTTTTCATTAACTGAAGTTGTAAAGAAATAGTCATAATGAAATGATCACAAATACTAATTTACTTACAATTAGATTTTAAATGTTTCTCTGGAGATGCTAATACAGAGTGTTGGAAATAATGGAAATAAATTGAAACAATTAAACCTTTTTTTTCTCAATGAACCTCATTGTGAACTTCACATATGAACAAGAAAAGAAGGTGAATTAGGAGTGACAGTTTAGAAACTTTCTCCCTTAGTTTCTTCATTATCCGGAGTTTTAATACCACAGCTTTGAATAATATAAAGAATTTACTTTATATACTTGGCAGTAATATGAGAAAAGCAAGTGTAGAATGCATGTATACATGTATATGTAGTAAAAATCCTTTCAACAGTCAATATGAATATCTAAGTTTGATGCACTGAACTTTGAAATAGGCGCAGGATGGCCTCCTTGCAGGCTGGTAATTCTTCCAAAGTAATTTTAGAGTTATTCTCTCTTTGCTTCATGTGCTTCTGCAGTCAAGTCCCCAGGAATGCAGGAAATTAACAAGGTTAGCTGTGGGCATGAGGTACCCTTCTGATGACCTACACACCTGAACTCACACTGGAAGAAGCAGAGAATCTGCAGGTTTGAATGTTTGCCAGAAGTAACAACCAAACACTGTTAAAATAAAAAGCAGTTTTCATGCTTTTACTTTATGTCTATGGACTACTGCTTAATGAATTTTTACTTTTACATTCAACTAATTATTTCTTTCTCTGTTGGCTGACAACCATTCTGTGATTTTCTTTCTGATTTATTTTATCTGAATCTTTCTGGATTTTTTACTTTTTGGTATCTTTTAGTTATTTGGTTTTTGGTTTAAATCTCCCTTTATTATTTTTTTCTTAGGGCTTTGAACACAATCCATTTCTATAATTCTGTTAGATTAAATCTGACTTGCTTTTCTTATATTATCCTGGTTTAAATCTCTTGTCTTTTAGTAGAAAGATAAAAATATTGGTCAGATTCCTTTTATATGGACTAAAAACTGCTTATTTCATAAGATATTTGCTCTCTTTTTGCTTCCCAGAAGCCTAAATAATACCCTTTAATTACTGGAGACTCTGTGGGAAAGATATAGTCACATAAATCAACAAGATAATAACATTCTCTACCCTGCAAACCCCAATGGTCATGCTAAGGAGAGAGAATTCCTAGCAAAACTCTGTTTTGCTGAATTTGATGAAATATAGATATACAATTGGGAACAGGTTGTAGGACTTAATCACAGGATGTTGCAAAGTGACTCCCAACAATCAGAGTGAAAGAAAAGATTGAGAAGATGATTGAAAGATCTGGGAGAACTCATAGATATGACAGCTGTCATAAGAAATGAACACTTGGGAAAGAGAAAAAAATTTAAGGGGGTTCATAGAAAGTGTGTTAGTGTAAAGTAATCCCCTCTTCCATCTTTCCTTAAAACTTTGAGAATTATTAATATAACCATTAATAGCTTCAGAGTTGGATGTGTGTATGCTTACGTGTATGTATGTATGTGTTATGTGACAGGTTTTATGAGTCAGTCTGTGTGGGAGCTGAGTGAGAGAAGAGCCACATTCACTGTCCCTTAGATCTCTTTTATATTAGCAAATAGTCTGCACTATATAATAAGCATAACATCAACACTCATTTATTTGACACATATTAATTGAATGTCTACTGCATTCCAGATACTTGTCTAGGTGTTTGGAGTACATCACTGAAAAGAACCAATAAAAACATTGTCCTTGAGGAGTTTATATTCTAGCTGGGGAAGAAAGACAATAGAAAACAGAAATAATAAAATAATCAATAAGAAAATTACACAATAGTATAGGTAGCTATAGCTAATATAGAAAAAGAAGGAATGCAGAGGAAGCAGGATAAGGAGTTGTGAGGGGGAGGAGATGGGAGTTTTACATTGGTCCTCAGGATTGGCCTCAGTGAGAGTGAAAACATGAACACATCATTAATTATAGTTCAGTGTAGTAAATCAGGAGCATCAGCAAACTTCTTAAAGGACCAGATAATGAATATTTTCTACTTTGCAGGTCAAAAGGTAAAATTGAGGCTATGAGATGAATATTTATAATACCATTTAAAATGCAGTCACTTAAACTATAAAGAAGCAGGTCCTGCAAATATCTCAGAAAAGAACTCTCCCTGTGAGGGAATAGGCAGGGAGTGCAAAGGGCCTGCAGGGGGAGTGTAACTGGTGTGTCTGAGAAAAGCAAAGAGGAAAGTGTGGCTCCATTAGAATTACAAAGGGGAGAGTAATATGAGAAGAAGTCAAAGAAATAAAAGGGAGTTAGGAGGGCAGATTATACAGGACTCTATGAGGCACTTCCAAAACTTTGACTGTTGCCTGAGAGAAACAGTGAGCCATTGCAAGGTTTTTAATAGAGCTACCTGACCTGCCTTATGTTTTTAAAGGATCTCCATTAACTAAATCATTGCAAGGTATTAAAAATACCCATAGGTCCTAAAGCATTTTGTTTAATTTTAAAACAGCTACATGAACATACAAAAACTAATCAAAGCAAATATAATGACCTGCTCAAGTTTATATGTGCTGTCTTACCATTTCAGTTCACTAAGAATCTGGGTGACCTAAGTTCCAGTCCTCATGGGCTCCTAAATAGCTCTTGACTTGGTCAAGTCGTTTTACCTTTGCAGAGCTGGGGACTTCAAATTTCCAAGTGAGGCAGTAGGGCCCGATCATCTCCCAGGACTGTGTCATTTTCCTGCCACACTTATGTAGAATGCAATCTCTATGAGGTGTTAGATTTTGTCATGCTCTTCACTTCACTACCAGGAAGAACTCATTGTTTATTTACTTTTATTGAATTCTTTTCTGCTTAAAACACTTTAAATTGTTTCTGTTTTCTTCATGGAACCCTCAATAAATCAAGGACATAGGACAAAATGTAAAAAGATGTTTCATTAAAAATATCTTGCCCAGCCTGAGTGGCTCAGTGGTTGAGCATTGACCTATGAATTAGGAGGTCATGGTTCAATTCCTCCGGTCAGGGCACATGACCAGGCTGTGGGCTTGGTTTCCAGTAGGAGGTGTGCAAGAGGCAGCTGATCAATGATTCTCTCTCATCATTGATGTTTCTATCTCTCTATACCGCTCCCTTCCTCTCTAAAATCAATAAAAGACAGCAACAACAAAACCCCCCACAATACCCTATAACACACTGTGATCCTAACAAAGTGAAACAGACCAATAGCAGTACATTCCTCCCTCATTTCAACATAACTGTTTAGGCACACTATACCTAAGACTAACCAAATATTCACCAATGCCATTTCTTCATCCTGGACATGTAGAAACACTACATTTCTCACCCTCCTTTGCAATTAAAGTGAAACCATGTGATTGTGTTCTGGACAGCAGGAGGGGAGGAGAAATTATGTATGCTATGGCATGTTGGTAAACCAGCTTTCTGGAAAGATGGGGGGAAATACCTTGTTTGTAATGTTTGCCAACTTTCCTGGTGTAAATACATTGTGGCATCAGTAAACTTGGAGTTGGGAAGACATACACAAAATTTACACATCACCGAAATTGTGACTCCAAAATTAGTCATTAAACCTTATACAGGACCATCCATGCTCTTGTCCCCTTCCATGGATACCACAAAGGCCTCATTTGCAGGGAGGCATCATCATAAAATGGAAGTGAGCTGGAATTCCAAGTCCTGTATCAGACTGCAATGTGAATGTGAAATAGATCTCATTTGTGTCAAGTCACTGGAATTTAAGGATGTTTGTTTTTGCAGTATAGCCTAGCCTGGCCTGACTCTATTCTAATGTTGTTTCTGGGAGGCATGAGCATGCATTGACGGTGACACCCCACCCAGATGATGATCTTTAGCAAAATCTGTAGCATCTACAAAGAAATGTAGCAGCCACCGATCCTCAATGGAAAACCTACTGTTTGATGGGATAGCAGCAGAGGCCAACAAAGCAGCATAATTAAAAAATAGATATTTAAACTGCAACAACTGGTGACACAGCAGAAGTTTTCATTCAGAATAAACTTGTGAATGAACACATGCAAATAGCACCTAGAGGACTTCCAGAACACCTAGCAGTTGGATTCCACAGAAACTTACTGTCTGATGTGATGTAGGTTGGCTCATGAATCAGTACTTCCTTTGTATGAATGTGATATTATTTATACCTACAGGATGGTAAGAATGGAAGTCACATTTGTTATTTTTTATTGTTTCGTAATAATAAAAGTCATGCTTTTAAAAATGTTTTCATTAATAAAGTTAGTATTTCCATGTATAGGAGTTTAAATTATTTCTATATATGTATTACAGGGGAACTCTGTTCTCTTGTTTTTGTGGACAAAACTGCTGGAAGAGTTTGGAAGAAGAAATTGAGCATAACCTTCACAGCTTATTCCGTCTCCTCTCCTTGAATCTGGCTCCTGAAGAGAAGAGAGTCTTTCCTTTTCTTCTTCATGTTATTCAGCTTAAAAGGCCAGCTGGGTGGTAGTGTTTGTCCAAGGCCATGGTTTACTTTAGAAAAGCACTTGCCCGGAGACATAAGCAACATTTGCAATAGAAGCTTGACCAATTATGAAGGCAACATCCAGGGCCCAGATGGGTCTAAACTTTTTGCTTAATTTCTCAATTTTTAAGCAGGGGAAAGAGGTGCTATTACTTGGGTCTTACTCCAAAAATAAAAGGTCAAGCTGAGAATCTGGAATATAGTTTTTAATGCAATATATTTGCAAAAAATGTATTCTCTCTTTATGTTGCATTTCAATGACATACATACTACCAAATAGCAATCATATTAAGGAGAGTAAAACAACTGCAATATACTAGTATGTCAAGTGACATAGTCGAGTATCTAAGAAGGAATTATTCTATAGTAAACAGCAGAAGTCTCTCATACACGGATTTTGTTGACAATGCAAATTTATTAAAGGCTGTTGCAAGCACATGGAAATGTCATCTTGCTAAAATGCTTAGAGGAAGGAAACAAGAAAGCTTAGAGAGGGACTATAAAGACCTCTGCTGTGTTGGAGAAATTCTGGGCAGGAAATGTGTGAGGAGATGGCTTCTTTGTTGTGAATCACTGTAACCAATTTAGGAATAAGAGTTGAAGTGGATCTTTTCATTAAATATGCTGGGAAAAAAAATTAGAGCACTGAGATTTGAGGTGGGGTAGGGGAAGGAGATAGATCATTCCAGTGTTAGCATGGGAGTGAGGTTTGCTGTTGGTGAGTCAGCAAATAGCAATTGTCCAACTAATGACAACTGCTTCAGAAATAGAAATTGATTTATATTCTTCACTATTCTGAGTTAAAGGGGAAACAATTAAGAAGGACACTTGAGAATAACGACTTTTATAACCATTTCATGGTTAATAATTCTTTAATTAGCCACTTGATAAAAGTTAAATAACATTTTTCAGAATGGACAGAAAAATTAATAGATTATACAAATAAATATGAATAAGGCTTGTGATTTCAGAGCTGATATGTAAAGAGCTGAAAGACACTACTCCCATTTTCACCAAAAGAAAAATGCTGGAAAATCTGAAATTTAACAATTTATCTTGGACCCATCAGAGAACTGAATTCACAGGGCAAACTACCACCCCCAAATCTGGAGAAACACACTAACATGTTTTCATCTGGAAGGGAAGCTGATAGAACTATAAACTGGTAAGAACATTTAAATGGTAACATTGAGTGTGCCAGGGATCGAGCCTAAACGGGCAGTCGGACATCCTTTGAGGGGTCCGAGATTGGAGAGGGTACAGGCTGGGCTGAGGGACAACCCCCCTCCGTGCACGAATTTCGTGCACCAGGCCTCTAGTATGATAATAAAAAACTTTCAAGAGACCCCCCCAGTCTCAGGGGAGCCACCCTGTTTTCATGGTTTTACCTTCAAGAGCCCTATAAAATTCTCCCCATGAATATTTGAGAAAAGCCCAAGGCTATGGCAAAGATAGGGAAAGAATAATTATTCTGACATAGACCTAGATCCTTAAAAAAACAGTATACTCCGAAGATAAGTGCTCTGCCAGTAACTCATACTCCAGTTTCCTCAAGGCCTAATCCCTCAACTAAGGGGAACAAAAACTGGTAACAGGGTTTAGAACTTTGAAGAAATGTACACTGAACACTGAAGCCAAGGAAGAGAGTAGGGTTAGGGGAGAAACTTGTGAAGGTCATGGTCCTGAGATGCAGGTCCACTAAACGACTGAGATTTAATTGGAAGATTACTCTCCCTTCCCCACACCTTACCACCACATCAACAAAGCTCCAGTGTAATAGAGTGGATGACAGGTAACATGTCTGGAAGACACAGACTCTCTCTGAAAACGAGTACCGAGGAAAGTTTCAAGTCAAGTTGGAAGAAAAGATGAGAACTCTAGAGGAATTTGATACAACTGTCACTGATAGCTATAGTAAACATTGAGCACATTGAGCCTAAGTGTTAGCACTTATGATAATCTGAGCCAACGTAGTAGAGTCCATTTTTTAAGTGTGGCCTGCACATAGTGACTTTTCCCCAAAGAGGACAGATAGAGAGGGGGAAAAGGATGATTTTAAAGTAGAGAAACCTGAAAACACTGTCTTCCCTGGTGAAGATTAACATCAACAGTGATAAGTTATATTTATAACATCTTACTTTTGATACTATAGTGATGAGAATTGCACATTACTTTGTGGTCTTCTTCCCAGAAACCCACAACCCCTGTCTAACGAGGAGGAAAACATCAGGAAAATACCAATCAAGGAGCATTCTGTCAAGCACTAGTACCTGAAAATATTCATTGAAAATCTTATGTCACAAGTTCCTCATTTTTATTTTTTATTCAAGAAATAACTTAAAAATTAGCAGTTGAGTACAAAAGCAAAACAACTTAAAAGCAAGCATTCATTTTGTTAAACTGGGCTTTCTTCTTTGGCAACAAGAAAAAAATGTGCTGCAACTGAGGAATACATAACTTTTAACCATATAGTAAAAGCTTAATAAATGTTCAGATTTATTTCCAACAAATCATCCAATACTATGAATATAGATGCATTCAGTAAGTATAATTCATTGTGTAGAATAACTTAGACACCACAATTCTAATAAAGCAAAATTAGCCTACCTAACTAGTCTTTCACACATTGTAAATACTTTGGATTGGTTATCCAGCGATTTCCTTTAAAAATTACTGTTAACACATTAGGGTTAACTCAGCCAGTCCATTTGAAAATCCACAATTGCTGTTATAAAATATTAAACTGAGCTTAAGACTATGGAGCGACAAAGAACACTAGAGAGCATATACAAATAAATTAAACACAAGTGTGTATTTGTTCCTGGGCACATCTGTACTTTGTTTGCAGCTTCAACTTAGTATTGTGTGGGACTAAAACATACTTTCCACTTAAAAATGGAACGAGAAACCTGACACAATCATTATACAAATTTCAGCCTGGAAGTGTGCTGGTTTCATGTTTTCCATTTCCTCTGACCTTTTCCCTTCCATCAAAGCTATAAATGGTGAACAGTGTGCTTATTTTTATTTGTTTTACTGTGTGAAGCTTTTGATTTTCAACAAACTCCACTTTAGGTCTAACATTTTTTATCAAAATTAAGGAATAAGCTTTAATGAGAAAAAAAGATATAATTATAGGGAATGAAAGGGTTTAATTGAGAGTTCAGGGATTGCAAAATAAATAAGGGAAGAAAACAGAAGAATATAACCATAATAAATAATTTTAGCAAATGAAAATTCCCAGACACTTTTTTTGAGAGTGCTTAAATATTTCAATGAAAGTAAGTAAAATGGAAAGGATAGTCTTTGGAAAATCTAACTCATTTATGCAAAGAGACAAAGAGCAAATTACAACAAAAATTTCAAAAGAAATAAAACACAAAATACAGAATCAAGTTATTTCAATGACATTTTTAATGCAGTAGGTAGCATGATGCTGTATTGCTCTATTTGGGAAGTAGATTTGGAGAAGGCTATTAATATATTATTAGAATACTTTTTCTACTAATATTATTACAAGTAAACTAGAAGCCCAGTGCATGAATTTGTTCACGGGTGGGGTCCCTTGGCCTGGCCAGTGATCAAAGCCTATCAGAGGGCCGGTCAGCCAGTGGGGAGGGGCTGTGGGAGGTTGGCTGTGGGAGCACACTGACCACCAGGGGCAGCTCCTGCATTGAGCATCTGCCCCCTGGTGGTCAGTGTGTGTCATAGTAACTGGTCAATCAGTTGTTCTGGTCATTTGGTCATAACAGTTGCTTAGGTTTTTATATATAGATAGGAATAAAGAGACAAATTTCTAAGATGAATGTTTTAAAAAGATAAAAACATTAATAAGTTGTTTGGAAACCTAAAAATTCACCATGTGATGTTTTGTTAAAAAAATCTTATATTCAATGGAAATCAAAATTTTATATAATATAAAATAATAATGAAATTTCAGAATACTATAATATTATGTAAATTGTAAGTTTTGCTAATATGCAGTGTTCAATTGATGGAAGGTGGATGATAGGAAACAAGTTTCAGAGCATTGTATGCTAAGTGAAAGTATTTATATTAAAAATTCATTTATTTATTTATTTTACTAGAGGCCCGGTGCACGAAATTCATGCACAGGGGTGTGTGTCCCTCAGACCAGCCTGCACCCTCTCCAAACTGGGATCCTGGTATGATCGGGCCTAAACAGGCAGTCAGACATCCCTCTCACAATCCAGGACTGCTGGCTCCCAACTGCTCGTCTGCCTGCCTTCCAGATTGCCCCTAACCGCTTCTGCCTGCCAGCCTGATCACCCCCTAACCACTCCCCTGCCATCCTGATTGATGCCTAACTGCTCCCCTGCCAGCCTGTTTGCCCTTAACTGCCCTCCCCTGCAGGCCTGGTCCCGCCCAACTGCCCTTCCCTGCAGGCCCGGTCACCCCCAACATCCCTCCTCTGCTGGCCTGGTCACCCCTAACTGCCCTCCCCTGCAGCCTTGATCTCCCCTGCTTGCCTGATCACTCACAACTGCCCTCCCCTGCTGGCCATCTTGTGGCGGCCATCTTGTGTTCACATGGGGGAAGCCATCTTTGACCATATGAGGACAGCCATCTTGTGTGTTGGAGTTATGGTCAATTTGCATATTACTCTTTTATTAGATAGAATAGAGGCCTGGTGCATGGGTGGGGGCCAGCTGGTTTGCCCTGAAGGGTGTCCTGGATCAGGGTGGGGGTTCCCTTGGGGCATGGGGCGGCCTGGGCAAGGGGCCTGTGGTGGTTTGCAGGCCAGCCACACCTCCCGGTGACCCAAGTACAGGCTCTGGTATCTGGAATTTATTTATCTTCTCTAATTGAAACTTTGTAGCCTTCAGTGGAGGCCAGGGCAGGCCAGGAACTTGGCTTCCTCTGTTGCTGGGGAAACCCAAGCCTCCTGTTCGCTCCATGGCTGCAAATTTTTGTTGGGATTTATTTATCTTCTATAATTGAAACTTTGTAGCCTTGAATGGAGGCCTGGGCTGGCCAGGGTGTGCAGGAAGCTTGGCTTCCTCCATTGTTGGGAAACCCAAGCCTCCTGCTCGCTCCGGGCCACAGCCATCTAGGTTGGGTTAATTTGCATACTCACTCCTGATTGGTTGGTAGGCTTGGTTTGTGGGTGTATGGGAGGTACGGTCAATTTGCATATTACTCTTTTATTATATAGCACTTTTTTTTTTAAATCCTCACCTGAGGGTATTTTTCTATTGATTTTAGAGAGAGAGGAAGAGAGAGGGAAAGGCAGAGAGAAACATTGATGAGAGAGAAACAGATCGATTGGTTGCCTCCTGCAGGAGGCCTGTCCAGGGCCTAGGCCAGGGAGGATCCTGCAATCGAGGTACATGCCCTTGACTGGAATCAAATCAGGGACCCTTTAGTCACAAGCCTTTGCTCTTTTTCACTGAGCCAAACTGGCTAGGGCTAAAAATTCTTTTACATGTATAGGAGTTCTACGAAAGTATCTGTAAGTGCACACACAGGCAAACCTACACAGAAAGCTGGTTATGCTGGTTGAATCCCTAGTTGCCTAGGGGAGAAAGGTAAAAGAGTTTTGATTTTTACTTTGTATCTTCTTGTGTTCTTCTAATATTTTTAAGTGTAAGTATTACCTTGTCATAAAATAATTTAAAAAAAAATATTGCTATTAATCCACTGATTGTGTTTAATTTGTTATCAAAATTGTAGATAAATTTATAAAAACTTAATATCTATCGTATGCATACCTAACTACATCCTACCAATTTTTAAATTGGTTTGTCTTTTTGTTGTTACTCTGTAGGCACCCTATTGTGACATTAAAGATATTTTTTACTTTCATCAGCCACTGAGGTCAAAAGGAAAATACAAATGATTGTGGGTAAATTTTTCTTATAACTTTGTTATTTGATTATGCATCACAAGCACATACACATTCTTTATACACTCAAATACACATACACACTCACACTTAACCAGAGATTAGTGTTGTAACACAATATAATTGTCCTTTTTTGTAATGTCTTTAACAATTTCCAATATAGAAAATTTCAATGTAAGGGAACATTTGCCCTGGATTATTTGAATGAATAGTTCTGTGATAGGTGTGTTAGATATTAAGATGTGTTGATCTTTGCCCAGCTAGAGAAATTATTTGAATGCTGAACTCTGCCACTTATAGAGTATCCTGCCACATCCCAAACTGTTCAAATCTAAGGTGAGTAGTAAGTTCTTCCTCTAGGTGAAAAACACTAACTGGATGATGACTCAGACTTTCTTCCTATCTTAAGTTTCTATCATTTAAAATAAGTCTGTGGTGTCTAAGGTTATGAGATCCAATCGCGTTTCTTTGTTACTGGAAATCCCCACTTCAAACCCAAAGAACAGGCCATTCAAAAGCATTCACTGAGGCAACACACTTAACCGAAAAGCATGACTTCATTTTGGCATGATTAGGCTTCAAATCAGGTCAGTGATGTAGATGTGAATGAGTGGATTGTTCATGGGCACCGGATCGGATTAGTCTTTCATTTATTTTTAGAAATTCATTAGACCAATTATGACAACCACAAAGGGATGTCTTATGATTGAGAAGTGCAAATTATAAGAACAGGGATATTCATTGTTAAGTGTGAGATAAAAATTTCTGTGTAGCTCATTAAACCTGCTTCCTTTTACAAAAATGTCTTTCAGAAAAATAGAGATTGCAGGTAAAAGGCACTGTACCAAAACATAATCGCTGAGTGTACAACATGCTGGTAAATTTGGATTGTTTAAAAACTCAGTTCAGGTTTGAATTTATAAAGGAAACTGAAAATATCAAGTTTCACATTTACCATTATGCTGTCAGTTGTGGAGATGCACTAATTGGTTTTCAAATATGTGGAACTAAAATTTTATATACTTGGATTCTTATGCTTATATTTAAGCAATTTAGATTTTAAAAAGATGCTTAATACATACCCTAATCTAGGGGAAAGGTCATGAGCTTTGTAGTGTGACTCATTTATGTCCGATTCTACTATATTTTGACTTTGGGCTACTCCCTTAGATTCCTCAACTTAAACTAATCATGGGTTAAGCAGGGACCCTAGTCATTTTTTGTTGTTGTTGTTTTAAATATATTTTATAGATTTCAGAGAGAAAGAGAGAGATAGAAACATCAATGATGAGAGAGAATCATTGATTGGCTGTCTCCTGCAAGCCCCACACTGATGATTGAGCCTGCAACCCAGGCATGTGCTCTGACCAGGAATCGAACAGTGACCTCCTGGTGCATAGGTCGAAGCTCAACCACTGATCCACGCCAGTCGGGGTTTAGTCGTTATTCTTAAGAATAAAACATCAATTAAGTAAGAAACAGGCATGTGTAAAGTATCTGGTGTATAAGTGGTTCTATATAAACTAATTTAATGTAACATCACATAATTATGAGCATATTTGTAGATGAAAAGATATTAGCTTTACATTTTTCTTTATAAACTTTAGAGACATCAAAAAGCAAAGGTACACTATTTACAAAAGTGCATGTTATTTGCTGTGGTTCACCATTCTCAAATCACTTAAACCTCTCCCGTCACAAATAGTAAAGAATGTATAAGCATTTCCAAAAACAAACACGATTGGCATTGAAAAGATGCTTCACAGAGTTCATACCTCGAGTTTATATTTTGTTGTAATTAAAATTCTTTATTTAGGGATAAAACATTAATCATTTGCCACACTGAGAAACAACCTACTAACAAAGCCACAGCCATATGAAGGATTTGGTGTTTAGATAATTTTTTTAAGTTTGGTAGCAATCTAAGTTTCTTTATGCTCATCATATCTATGCTACTGAAGCCACTAAAAGAAACTTCTGCATAGCAATTTTCCCCCTTAGCTATTATGTCAGATTATGGAGCCAACTAGATGGTTGTTGTAATTAAATTATTTAATATAGAAAGTGCATACAATAATACTTTTTTTCTATTTGGTGGTTTCAGGGAAAATGCCTGTACAAATAGCTATTGCAGTACAATTACATTGTATATGTTTGATTTGAGGAGTTTTTTGTAACCTGATTACTATGTTTGTAAAGCAAATGTTTTGTTTTATCTTGAAGAAATGAAACCAGGCAGCGTTTATGGGAATGGTTCAGATTTGAAGCCAATAACTATATAAGGTAAAGTTACCAAGTGAGATTGTCTTGGATTCTTGCAAATGCAATTCTGGGCCCTAGTTCTGTTAATTGTGAAGCCCGTTTCAGATTAATATTAATGCTGTTATGCGTAAGCTTTAGAGTGAGATCAATGTAATCTAAACTCAAGGGTTCAGAGGATTCAATTGCTATCAGTTGTATTTTATGAAATGAGATAAATGTATGGTTTTGTTGAGAATGATGATAATTGATGATGAACATGATAAAATTGTCCAACAGGTCACAGATTGAAAAAACAGAGACTGTCTGTGCTCCTTTTACAGCTGTAGATGACTGCTCAACTTCCTTTTTCTCAGTGTGTTGTTTATGAGTGAGTCAATTATAACCTCCACTAAGATTTCCAAAGCCTTTACAACTAACAAAGAAGCTGTGGTTTCCATTTATTGAACCCTTGTGTAGCCCTGTAAAAATGGAAAGTTATTAAAAAGAAAAAACAAAAAACCTGTGTGAGTAGCCAAGACAGTAACCAGAAAGCACATTTGCATGCAGATTTCTCAATTGAATTAACTTCTTGTGACGACTGTACCAAAAACAAAGTTACACTCAAATGAGGTCTTTTTTCTTCTTTTTATAGGAATGGGGTAATATCTTTAAACAAAGCAGACTCAGTGCCCATGTTGTTCCTTAGAAACTGGTTTGATTACCTGTCCTGAAACTAGGGAGAGATGGAATGAACAGGCGATCGAAATGACCCTACACCCTATAGAACAGAAAGTACTGTAGGCATAGACACTGCCCTTATAAAAATCAAAGCTGAGATACCAAGCTTAATGTAAGTTTGCATTCCAGATGAGCATTCAGAAAACTAACAGATTACTCTAGAAAGGAGAAGGTAATTGCCAAGAACACAAGGCCACAGATAGAAAGCAAGTCTCTTCATAAATGTCAATTAAAAATTAAGATGGAGCCCTATCTGGTTTGGCTCAGTGGATAGACCATTGGGCTGTGGGCTGAAGGGTCCCAGATTCGATTCTGGTCAAGGGCACATGCCTGGGTTGCGGGCTTGATCCCCAGTAAGGGGCCTGCAGGAGGCAGCTGATCAATAATTCTCTCTCATCATTGATCTTTCTATCTCTCTCTCTCCCTCTTTCTTCCTCTCTGAAATCAATAAAAATATATTTTAAAAAATTAAGATGGAGGAGTAGGGACCAGGATGCTCAGCCTTTCTCCTGGATAATCAGCAACTTGGCTTGACTAACGGTCACAAGGTCCAGACCTCTAGCAAGCTAAAGATAACATCTTGACAGAAGTTGTTTCAGCGTCTGAGACCTAAGGTGAAAAGACCCACTGGCTTCTTTCCCATAAGACCAGATAAAGGTATTAGCATAGTTAGCTAGATATTAACAAAGGAAGGGAGCAAAGGGAATCAGACATTATTAAGCCTAATAAATGAGGGAGCTGAATGGAGCAATAAGTCTGCTTCGCTAGAAACTTTCAGCATTCATAGACTCACCAGAGGACTGTTGCGTCCTCCAACCTTGGCACCTAATTCCCAAAGAGGGCAGGAAGGATCATTTCTGATCATAATCCAGAATTCCCAAGGGAAAGATGAAACAATAAAGGGGAAATTCTTCTACTGAGTGCATGCACAATAGAAGCCAAGGCGGTATAGGGTGAGGTCCTTCTACTTTGAGGCATGCTCAGAAGGAGCCAAGATGGTGACCATAGAGAGAAGTGTCTAGCCTGGGAAAATGATTGGTCTGGGTAAGGGACAGAGAACACCAGAAGATCTAGAAAATAGATTGGTTAAAGGGAGGGCCCAGCACAAACCTGTGAAGGATTGGAAATTGATTGGTTAGTTTGAAAGAGCAACTGGTCCTTGCCAAGCCCAAGATAATATAATCCAAGGTTAACAAAGGCAAACTCTCTCTCTCTCTCTCTCTCTCTCTCTCTCTCTCTCTCTCTCACTTGGTAACAGGTGCTCACCTATGTGCTCATGCTCATCCATGTACTTGTGTGTTCTCTCTCTGTAGCAGTCATGTGGGTCTAGTAGCCATATGGACCCCATGTGCAACTCCAAGTGCAGGTTCCACGCTGGAGCCTGGGTACAGCAATGCAAAGAACAGCTGGGGACAAGCACTAAGCAAAAAATAGAGACAGAGAGCAAAACTGGACTAAGATTTTAAAAGGACTAAACCAATGCCACAGAATTTCTGGACCCTGGCCCTACTTTTGGGCTTGATAAAGACTAGGCTAGACTTCTTCCATAGCAGAACAGAGCTGAACCTAGGACAGTCTTTTGTGTTTGCTCCAGCGTCAATTAACCTTACTACCGTACCTCATTCTCCCATGTGTGGTCCCCAAAAAGCTTTTCTTGTAACACCACAAAGACCCCATTTCTATCGGCAACAAAGGGACATGGGAAAAGACCTCAGAACTATTTCAAGTCCTGAAAAAATGATTTATTACCCTTACCTCACCTCTGACCAGTCAGTTCCCAGAACAACCTTAAAATCTTTACCCCAAGGTGTCTTGTGGTTTAGTCCGATATAATCTTTAACCTGCAAGCCATAAGGGAGTCAAGTAGTCAAGTCTTTAGGGTATTAGAGAGTTTATATTGGCCAATTCAATATTAAGCTATTTTTTCTTTCTATATTGCAAACTCCTTCATTTCTTTGGCCCAGTGCCCACAGGCAGATGAACTAAAAAAAAATCGGTTTTCGGTAACAGTTTGCTGTAAGGGTCATATTTTAGTCTCTCTGTCAAAATAAAATTGAAGTATGTAAAATTATGGGACATACAAGCAGAAAATAATCCAATGTTCTGATATAAAAGTGATTTTTAATTAGGAAAAAAAGAATCACTTATCTCCTTGGAGAGTCATAAAACAAAAAAAGTAGAATAACACTTTATATTAAACAAACAAATATCAGTCAGTAATGCTTTTGTCATTTTTTTGCAAGTTTAATTTAGCTCTACTTTGTTGAATTTGCATTTTATGCTTTTTTTTTTACCTCCTTCACCAAATAAAAATGGTAATATTATTTAGTTATTGAAACATATACATAGAAAAGGGAGTAACTCTACTCTTCATTAACCTTCACCTTGTGAAGTCACCAGTTATTGGAGATTTGATTTTTGTAACATATCTAAAATGTTTTTGTTTTTTCAAAGAAGAAAATCTCTTAGAGCTGAGTACATTCAAACTAACTGGGATTACATTTAATATTTTGTAATAGCATTTTACATTTTACGTTCCAATAAATAACGTTTTTCTGCTTGGAGGTGGTTTACTTATCAGCGATTAGCCTTTATAGGAAATGAAGACATGCCAGCATTCATGTAGTTTCCCAGATTCCATTATTGCCTCGGGCTTATATTTATTCTTATTACTCACTAGCTTAGATACCAGGTGAATACCTAGGAGAAAGAGAAAATTAATTTTAAAAGTAATAAAAATAAAAGAACTAATGAAAACACACAACTATGCAGCATATTAGGAATCTTGTTTCATTAAGAAGCCTACTGGTTCTGATACTGTTGTAATAATCTGGTTATTATTTAACAGGAAAGGAGTAGGGGGAAGACTAGATAATAAGGGCATGCCATATATATAGCTTTACTAATTGAACACTCTCCAGCTCTGTTCCCTGCTGAGCGATGGGGAAAGGGACCAGACAGAGGCAGTTTAGATGCATGCCCAGGAGGTCTGAGTGATGTGGGAAGGTGCCTACTTGTCTGTCAGTCACACTTGGGAGCAAGTCAGTGGCCAGAATAGGCATGGCTATTGCAGGTGAACAAAACCTGAATATTTAAACTTCTGAATAAAGGACGCCCCCTCCTTTCTTGTGTGCCAGGTTTCTGGCTTTCCTGTACCAGGGGGTACACTCCCCTGTGCCAGGTAGATGGATTAATGGATTAATGGATTAATGGACTTTAATGAACAATGGATTAATGGACTTTAATGAACCTGAACTAGACACGGCTGCAACATGGGACAGAGACTCTGGACACTGGCCCTCCTTTTGGCTTTGCCGAATCCACAGCTGCCCTTCTTTCAGGACTGGCTTAAGGGCAATGGGATATTGGAAACTAAGGAATGTAACTCCATGCCAATAAAGTCTTTTACCACCTCTCATTCTCCCTTGGGGGCTTCTGAAAATATTTAACTCAGCAGTGCCCCCAAGAACCCCGCTCTCAAGAGTAACGGAGGGACCCAGCTTGTGTACTCCTCTGGTAGCAGTTCCTTTCAGCGTGTCTGATTGTAGTATTTTCTAGCAATTAGATGACACTGTCTTTTTTATTAGTATTTCTGTCCTTACAATTAGGACAAAATTATTTTCTCTAAGAAATATTTGACTCTAGAAATCTATATTGAAGTATACTGTAATACATAATATAAGAAGACAATACATTACTATAAAAGTTTCAGCCTTATTTTTTTACATATAGACCTAACTATTAAAATAATGAGGGCTCATATTTTTCATGGTCATTTTAGCCTAAGAGAAGGTCAAATAAGTTATATAAAATGTTGTGAAGGAGCCATTCATAATTATAAAAACAATCTAAAACTATGTAATCAAGACACAATAGCGGTTCTTTCTCTATTTCTTTTTTCATTTAAAACCTTTATGAACAAACTCTAATAATGCCCTTTATTGGAATCTAATTAGAATTCTGTTCCATTACAGACCAGAACCTTTGTACTGTGAAGCAATCAAAAGCATTTCTCTCCTTTGTGGCAAATGTAAATTTGATTACCTAATGCTAATGAAGGTTTGTTGGCAAAGGAAATGGATATGCTGGTAAATCCACAACAGAAAAGACTCTCTCTTGAGAGTGTGATTTGCATAGCTACATTTTCATTACCTTTTATCTTTATATGTAAGCAGTGTCTTTTCAGGTGCAAATGTTTGAAACTGACAATTGGTAGGCAAGGCACAGTCTCAATTTGGGTTGTTTTTGGCTAAAAACAAGACTTGGAATGACATACTTTTTCTATTGACACTGTTTAACAGTTTGCATATTGTCTAAAAAGGTTTTTATATCTTACCTTTTTGTTAAAGAATTAAATTCAACAGCAAGGATATTGCCTCTTCTCTTTATGGGGTGGGATGCCGAAGGCCCAAATGACAGAGTAGCTCATTGCTGTTGATCGGAAAATTCCAGACTGATAACTTTCTGAGAGAGGTTGAAACAGCAAAGAAGTCAAGTGTTAAATCTAGGTTTAGAATTAAAACCTAGGGTCCTTATGACTTTGATTAAATTTAGCTTTAAATCCTAGCTATAAATCATCTCTTTCTCTCTGTCTATACTCTCAGAGACCTTGCCTTTTCACCCATAATCAATGGCCCCTGAGGTAGCAGAAGACAGTAGTCTGGAGCCAACTAATGATCACAAGGTGGACCATCTGGCGAGATAAGATAACATCATGGCCTAAATTATGTCTCATATCCTGAGCCTTAAGGTGCAATGACCCCGTGACTACTTTTCCAAGAAACCAGAAAGAGAAACAATGGAACAGACCTCAAAACTGTCCTTAAGACCTGAAGAAATGATCTCACCTTTGACCAATCAGCTCACAGCAGGAACCTGCAACTCTGATGGTTTCTTGTGATTTTGCCCCAAGTAACCTGTATTCTACATGTCATTGGGGAGTTGGGGCTTTTGAGCATTAGCTTCCTGTTCTCCTAGGTGATGCCATTCATCTATAACAGAGGTTTTCAACCTTTTTTAAAAAATCTCATGACACACATAAATTATTACTAAAATTCTGTAGCACACCAAAAAAATATACCATATTTTTTGTTGGTCTGACCAAAAAAGGTATAATTTTGATTCAGTCACACTGGAGGGATATTGTTGTGTTGGCTGTTGTCATTTTTTTATTTGGCAATCTGGGAAAAGAGGTCAGTGCCCTTATTAAATAGTCAGGTATTACATGTTTTAAAATTTCTTGTGGCACACCAGAGTGACACTGCACACTGGTTGAGAATTGCTGATTTATAGCCAAATATCCAAAAAATAGCCAAATAACTCTACTGCAATTATCAGTATTTAGTGTCTGGCTTTGCTAGCACCTGGTTGACAAACTCTTTCTGTTCAATAACATTTCCCTTCCCTTCCCTTCCCTTCCCTTCCCTTCCCTTCCCTTCCCTTCCCTTCCCTTCCCTTCCCTTCCCTTGCCTTCCCTCCCCTCCCCTTCCCTTTCCTTTCTTTTCCCTCTCTATCCTATTTCCATTCCTTCCTTCTTTCATTCCTTTCTCATTTTTTTCCCTTCTACCATTCTTTTGAAGGCTGTGTCTCAAAAGCAAAATATATGCAAGCAAACAAAGGTTCTGTGATATCCCCAAGTATGCTATGTTACTATGCAGCTGTATTACAGCAAAATTAACACAACATTTATGAATTCTTATGAAATTTAAAATATATTTAGGCATAACACCACAGCAGAAAGTAAGAAAAAAAAACATTCTTAAATAATATTTACCTACTATTATTTTACAACAGCACAAAATGCAACTTCCTTAAATAAAGATTGATAGTAAATGCAGTAGGCATTTCAGTTCATGTGATTTGTAGTGAAATAAATTATTTGCATGTATGATACGTGCTTGAATAACTTGTAATAGAAAAATTACCTAGTTGACAAATTTCTCCCCTTTATAACAATAAATGGCACCTCCATATAATAATTAAATAAATTTTTGGAAGTTAGTCTAATAGGAATTTTTCTCATTCTTCATTTTATAGGAAGAATACTTAACAGTCCATATTTTGCTTGTGTTTTTTATTGCCCTTTATAACATCACAAATTGCCTCCATATCGGGGTCATTTATGTGAAAAAATTAGAGAGTGAAACATACGCTCCCCTTGGAGTGTGAAAAAGAACTTTTTGCCGAGAGAACATTGTAATCTTCAGCTCTAATAATCTCTCCTCAGAGTAAAGAAAAACCTTTTTATTTCTCACTATTAAAGAAAGATTATGTCTATGTCAAGATTTCTTTAATAACCTGGATCTGTACTCACTTGTCTCCATATGAACCAGGGTCAAGGGTTCATAGTGTTTAATAATAACCTGCTACAGTCTCTCCCAGGGACTGAGACCATGAAAAGGTACCTGGAGAGGAAAATCCACTTTATGTTTACTTTTGAGATAATTTTGAAAGTACCTTATCTTTTTCTCATCAATCAGAGCTAATATAATTCCATTTAAGGAAGAACATTTTATTTTACGTTCCTTTTGAAGACTCATGTGAGTTTCCCAAAGTATACCTGTTATCCAAGGCAACCCCTGAAACATTTGGAGAATCAAGGATTAAAACTGAGACAGAAACTAAGCAAAAATTAGTCATAAAAATGAAAATATTCAAATTATTTGCTAATTGAACATTACATTTCTCTCAAACTTACTCATATAACATATGAATTAACTTCAATTAAGTCTTTCAAACTTGTAAGAGTTACCTAAATTCTAAAAACTAATCTGATTATCTTGGTCAGCAGAAGAAAAGTGCAAGAGACATTTGAAGTAGCCAGCCACCCTAGAGCAAGGGAGAGCCAACTAACAGTTGCCATCCTGCCTAAGGCGCTGCTCCATAAAGGCAGTTAGCAAAACAGCCCGAAATGCTACTCTGTGAATGTAGTTCATTTTCTAATTAATATATTTAACTAAGGTATGTTTTATAAAATTTTGTTTAAAAAATTTAAATATCCAGCTCTGGGCATGCGTTGTTTTAAAGGCCCCAACCTCTGGAGGAAGGGGATGCACTCATTTGTGATTGTGTGGAATTAACTTGATAGGAACTCTACCTTTTACGGCTAATATGCTCAGTTCAAGGCCCTGGTTATCCCCACACAATTTTAGGAGTAGAGTTAACAAATATCACAGAGAGAATGCAGACATGGTAAGATCAATCTTGTCTGATGGGGTTTCCAGACAGATCTTCTCCCTGTCTACCCCCAATTTTGGACTTAGCTCTTCAACAAGATAAGTTAGGGGGAAATCATTGTTCTCTCTTTGTTTTTAAAGAGACTAAAGGGTGTCAAAGCTTTTGAGTGTACAAATCTGTGAATTTTAAAAGCACATTTAGTAGCCATTCATCTCTCCCACTCATCCATCCTCCCTCCATCACCATTCTTAATATGGTTCCCTTAACTTACCCATACCTATATTCTTTCTGCTCATGTGACCCTCATCAGCTTTCAGCTCTTCGTGACAATTTATATAATAGGACACTATGCTGGGCTACTCTTGAAAATCTCTCAAGTTAAACAAATTCCTAATTTTTTTTTTTTAAATTTTAATTTTTTTGTCATTTCAGACTTCAAAGGGCCATCCCAGCTCAGAGCTCACTGAGGGTTTGGCTAAGACTCTTCTTCCTTCCTCTACCCAATCGTGCTTCCTTTGCTTCTCCCTCTGGTAGAGATATAAACAGCATTCCCCCAAAATCTTCCTGCACATGAACCTCTGACTTCAGAGGCTGCTTCTGGAGAAAACCAACCTGCAACAGTGACCATACCACTTATTGTACAAACTAAAACTTTTTTTCAGGTGAAAGAGTGTGCTAACCAGCTGGAATGCAGGTACAACAGGCACAGACTGAATAGACCCAAGTGAACTGAGACACATGGTCACTCTAAGTTTCAGGTAATACAACCAGGTGTTCAATACTAACTGGTTGTGGAATGTCAGGCTGATGATTAACCTCACAAAGTCTCACTCCCCTCAAGTGTAAAACCAAGATAATAATACCTGCTTTCACTGGAGAAGTAGACTTGGTTAAGACAACGGGTATGAAACATTGGTATAATGCTTGGGATTGAATACACAGTAGTTCTTATCCTCATTACATTTAATTTACAGATGAAGATGTGAAGTTCAGAGAGATTAAATAAATCCAAATGTCACACATATCAGTAAGTGGAAGAGCCAGGATGCAAATTCAGTTTTCTGGCTCCAAAACCCATCCTGATAACCAAGTTGCCAGACCATCTTTTTTGGTCATTTAAAAAATTCATTCTTTAAAACCTAATATATTACTCAGTTATCTGATATATTAAATACTCTTTTGATTGGAAGTGGCAAGCAAGCAAACAAACAACAAACAAACAAACCTGAAAACCCCAAGCAAACTTAACCAGAAAAAGGAATTTGTTCACTCATATAATAGAAACTCTCAGGGGAGTTCTGTGTTCAAGGCTGCCTACTTCCATGTCCTCAAAAGGTTACGTGAGAATTTAATATCTCCTATTTCATATCTGGGCTGCTTTTTTCAGTGCTGGCTGTATTTTCAGTCACACTTTTCCACATGTTTGGAAAGATGGCTGTTAGCAGCTCCAGGCCAGGGTAGCATGTAATTCCAGAGCTGAGAAAAGCAAAACCCTTTCTTTTCCACCATCTATACTAATCCTTTTTTTTTTTCTCGTTATATTTGGCATATATATCCATTAGAGTTCTTCTCTCCTCTCTCCTTAAATCTCCAATACTTTTTTTCCCTTTTCTCTTTCAGTGAGTGAATGGCCTGACTTCACATTTAACTGAGAAAATTAAATAAATCACAAGATGCTCCCACCACCAAATTTATCAGCATGCCTACATGTAAGACCACATCCTATGGTTTTTTTTCCTTTGAGAGTGGGTAGTCTGTCAGTGCTTCTCTTACCAAAGACAAAGCTACATCCCATTTTATGACTAGAGTACATTTTCCTGAAAATTATGCTCTTTGGGTTCTTCCCTACGATTTACACCTCTATCAATCATTCTTGTCAATATTTGTTTTCAAGGAAGAACTATGATTCAAATATCTCTTTTAGTGCAATGCGTGAAAGAAAATCAAAGGTTAAATTTGGCCTTAAAGATTGGTTCAGGATATAAGTCCCTTTTGTATGGAATTTTATTATATTGAAACTAGAGGCCTGGTGCATGAAAATTCATGCACTGGAGGGGGGATTCCCTTAGCCCAGCCTGCCCCCTCTCACAGTCCAGGAGCCCTCAGGTGCGGGAGGCGAGCTGGTGATCAGGGGAAGGCAATGCCCCCATCACACCTCTGCTGCTGCCATAATGCAAGCCTTGGCCAGCCCTGGCTACCTGAGCCTCAGGAAGCCCTGGGCGGCTGGGCAGCTGCCATCCGAGGCTTGCCTGTGCCTTGGGCCGACCCTGGGGTGCTGGGAGGCTGAGGGGACTGGGGGACTCTGGAGACAGGCACGTGGCAGGGCTGAGGGGCCTGGGCATCGCCATCTTGTGCCTGTGGGTGCCGCCATCTTTGAGGGCATGGCAGTCAATTAGCATATTCCCTCCTTATTGGCTGTGGGCACAGCCCTATTTGTGACAGAGTGAGGGTCAATTAGCATATTCCCTCTTTATTAGATAGGATACTATCTTCAAATTATAACTTTCCATATATGCATTTCAATTCTCAATTTTTCTGCTTTTGTTCCTCCAAAGAAATGTACCCCATAATGTCCTATTTTCTATTCCCTTGGGTTCTTATTTTTCCTTAAGTGAGAGTGAGCAGTGATGACAACTAAATAATTGAGTTAAACCCAACTCCTGTGATTGTTCTAGCTGCTTAACAAAATCTCCTACTCAAGTTACTGAGATTCAACCCTACTTTTAATGCTACTAATACCCCCAAAAGCTGAATAAATAAATTTTGAGAAGATGATTTTAGGTAAATGTGTTGAGTCTATGATGAAATGTTTGTAGGCCCTTATTTTTAATAGATTTGATACATAATTGATATAGAGAATAGATGGTTAGTCAGAAATGGCTACTTAATAGTGTGAATTTCATAGTTGTCACTTGCATGCACATAATCATGGAGGAAAGTGGAGGATGGGACAATTTATAATTTATGAGGATAAAGAAACTATCAGTGAAGAAAGGGTTGGTTTTCAAAGAGTAGAAGCTAATATCCTATGCCAAACTTAATAAAAAATGAGATAACCTTGCTGAAACCGGTTTGGCTCAGTGGATAGAGTGTCGGTCTGAGGACTGAAAGGTCCCAGGTTCGATTCCGGTCAAGGGCATGTACCGTGGTTGCAGGCACATCCCCAGTGAGGGGTGTGCATGAGGTGGCTGATCGATGTTTCTGACACTCTGTTCCTCTCCCTTCTTCTCTGTAAGAAATCAATAAAATATATTTAAAAATATGAGATAACCCTTTAAAATTTGTAAAGTTCAATGCTGTTAGTTTTCTTATACAAAAATGACACAACCTTGAAAGGAAGTAATTGCTATATTTTCAAAAGGTATAAAATCTAAGGCCAAAAGTTAAGTAACTTTTCCAAGGTCATCCAGTAAGTTAGGCAAACCTAGACTCTAGATAAGTAACATGCTAACCTGGTTCTAGACCTATATGCTTATCATGATAGCATGGGCTTATGATAGCTGGTATCTGATGAAGGCCCCAAATGAATCATACTATCCGATGTTCACATTTTTGTGAAGTCTTCACCCATAATGAATCAGGGTTGGCACTGTGTAGACGATAGAATGTGACATGCTTCTTCCTTGCTCTCTTGGAATTTGTACACTATGAGATTCCTGCTGCCATTTAAGAAGTTCCATAGTTAGAGGCTCCAACTATAAAGAAACTCAAGCTAGCCAAGTAGAGTGGTTACATAAAGAAAGAGAGCTCTTCCATCAACTCATTCAGAGATCCTGTTTGAGGTGTCAGAAATGTGAATGAAGAAGCTCTCCTGCATGTATAGTTTAGTTGAATCTTCAGTAGACTCTAGTCCCTGCCACCATCTGACTGCCAATTTAGGAGATACCTCAAACAAAAAATACCCAGCTGAGGTCATTTCAAGCTCATTATAACAAATAATTGTTTTCAGTTACCAAGTTTTGGGGTAATTTGCTATGCAACATTAGATAACCAAAACCCTGTCTGTCTCCAAGGTTGGGAAAGGAGCAGAAATAAAAAACCTTATTAAGTAATTTACAGGAAGATGCATTGCAAATTTTGAAAAATGCTACTTAAAATACAAGGATGGAATAAACTACACAAAGACTCAAAAGTCATAAGGCCTGAGTTTGAATCCTCTTCTTCACATTCTCTCACCTGTAGCTCTTGGATAAATCCCATTCAAGCTCTCCCAGTCAAAATGTCATTATCAAAAAACCTATGATAGTAAGGTATGGCTCAGGTTAGCATCTCAGGTGAGAATATTTTGTGTTTAAATGTTTTCATAAATTGCAAACTCTTACTGATATATGAAATATTATCATGGGTAAAAATATAGAGGCAGGGGAGTGTAATTTTATATGCAACAGGGAAATTGTGTTTGAGTTAATGAAATAAAGTTTCAGCAAGGAAGTCATTCACTATATGTTATTTAGCATCCATTATTCAGGAAGAATTGTGCTTCAGTCTGGGGATCTGATACTGAATACAATAGATACAATAATTGCCTACATTGGGCTTATAGTCTAATATTTATCAAATGAATAATGTTCACTTAAACAACCATTATTGGCATAAAAGGAATAGATTTTTCTCTAATTATTAGTGGTCATGCTGGTGGTGGCACTATTACATATGTTGTGAGTATAGTGGCAGAGAATTTCTATTTTGAGACATCATGGCATAATTAGTCATTCACTAATTCCTATGAGGAAATGTGAAAATTCTATAATACCATCCAATTAACAGAAAGGAGGGGATCAACATCATATTGATAACAATTCCTTAGAATGACCATAGTTTAAAAATGGTGCAATCTGCAATTTGATGATGCTTATTGAAAAATAACAAAACTGACAACCATCTGTAGAGATTATTTCCCTTTTATCACCAGCACGCCAGGAATTAAATATGGTCTTGTTTTCCATGAAAACCTTGGCTTTAAATTCTTGACAGAGCCTGAAAGGGAAAAAAAAATCACTATAATGGGCTTATAAAATAAAAATATATACACAGATCCACTCCACTTTCTAGATTTGGAGTATACAATTTCAGAAATTATACCCTTGAAAAGACTTAAGTTAGTATGGTGTGATGTAGCCAAAACAAGCAGCATCACTTAAATGCCTTTCAAGAACCTGTAGGTTTAAGAGAAAGAAAGGGATCCTGCTTAGATCTCCATAATAGTATGTGGCCACTATACCTCAAATGTAGGAGGTTTACACATATATGCATATATGCTTGTAAATCATTTCATGGACACTAAACTTCAGAAGGAAGATAATCGCAGTCAAATAACTCTAAAGTATCAGGAAGTTTAGAGGAAAGACATGTGTGATGGAAAGGAGTAATGATAGGAACTGTATCTAATTATTTATAGCTAAAGTGTTGGTTAGGAAAATATCATGGCCTTATGAATATTAAAGAGCATTTTCCAAAATGTTGTTTAATATTGAATCTTGATTGTAAAATAGATTTAAATTATATATGTAAAATATATCTTATTTTCAACCTATAATTAGTACGTATTAGCATGTGCTTATGAAGGTATTTTCATTTCTAGTGATATTAAATGCTATCCTATCTAATACAAGAGTAATATGCAAATTAACCATCACTCTGCTACATCCACAAGCCATGACCACCAGCCAATCAAGAGCAAGTATGCAAATTAACCAAACCTAGATGGCTGTGGCCACAGAGAGAGCAGGAGACTTGGGTTTCCCCGGAAATGGAGGAAGCCAAGCTTTCTGCACACCCTGGCCAGCCCAGGCCTCCACTCAAGGCTACAAAGTTTCAATTATAGAAGATAAATAAATCCCAACAAAAATTGCTTCAGCCACAGAACAAGCAGGAGGCTTGGCTCCGCTCAAGGCTACAAAGTTTCAATTATAGAAGATAAATAAATCCCAATACAAAGGCCTCCACTTGGGTCACCGGGGGGCGTGGCTGGCCTGCAAACCACCACAGGCCCCTTGCCCAGGCCTCCCCATGCCCCAAGGGAACCCCCACCCTTATCCAGGACACCCTTCAGGGCAAACCAGCTGGCCCCCACCCATGCACCAGGCCTCTACCTATCTAATAAAAGAGTAATATGCAAATTGACCATCACTCCAACACACAAGATGGCCACCACAAGATGGCCAGGAGGGGAAGGCAGTTGGGAGGGACTAGTCCTGCAAAGGAGGGCAGTTGTGGGCGATCAGGCCAGTAGGGGAGGGCAGTTGGGAGGGATGAGGCCTGCAAGGGAGGGCAGTTGGGGGACGATCAAGCCTGCAGGGAAGGCAGTTAGGGGTGACCAGGCAGGCAAAGGAGGGAAGTTGGGGGCAATCAGGCCTGCAGGGAAGGGCAGTTGTGAGGGACCCAGGCCTGCAGGGGAGAGCAGTTAGGATTGACCAGGCCTGCAGGGGAGGGCAGTTAGGGGGTTAGGGGTGACCAGGCCTATAGGGGAGGGCAGTTAGGGTGACCAGGCCTGCAGAGGAGGGCAGTTAGGGGCAAACAGACTATCAGGGGTTAGGCATCAATCAGGCTGGCAGGGGAGTGGTTAGGGGGTGACCAGGCTGGCAGGCAGAAGCGGTTAAGGGCAATTAGGAAGGCAGGCAGGTGAGCAGTTGGGAGCCAGCAGTCCTGGATTGTGAGAGGTATGTCTGACTACCTCAGTCCTGGTAGGATCGGGCCTAAACGGGCAGTCGGACATCCCTCGAGGGGTCCCAGATTGGAGAGGGTGCAGGCTGGGCTGAGGGACACACACCCTCGTGCACAAATTTCGTGCACCGGACCTCTAGTTTGGTAATAAAAAGGAATGTACTAATACATGATGTGACATGAATGAACCATGAAAACATTATGGCATGTGAAAGAAGCCAGACTCAAAGGTCACATATTGCATCATCCCATCATGTGAAATGTCCAGAAGAGGCAAATCTACAGAAAGTAGATTAGTGATTTCTAGGGGCTGAAGGAAGGGTGGATGGCAAGTGACTGCTAGTGAGTACTGGGTTTCTTTAGGGGGTGATAAAAATATCCTGGGGTTAGAAAGAGGTGATGATTGCACAATCTTGTGAATATACTAAAGATACTGAATTGTATACTTTCAAAGTGTGAACTTCAAGGTATGTGAATTATCTATATATATAAAAGCCAAGCAACCAGAATGCTGGACTGACTGGAATGACCAGAATGACCAGTCGCTATGATGCGCACTGCAGCAGCCCCTATTCCAGGCCGGCCCGACCCCTCATCAGCCCCCCCATTGGGGGTGGGGCCAGATGGCCAACTGCCTGCGGACCCCACAGGCCGTCCCCATCCCTAATCAGACCCCCCTATTGGTGGCGGAGCTGGCTGACCTCCCGCGGCCCCGGGGGTGGCCAACCTTCCACATCCCACACAGGCCCAACCTGATTGGCCCCATCGGAGAGGGCTGGCCGGACCCCACCCATGCACAAATTCATGCACTGGACCTCTAGTATCTCAATAAAAATAAAGAGAAAAAAGAAAGAGATAGTTGACTCAATGTGTAATAAGGTCCCACTTAAGCAGGAATAAACCAATAAATGAAAGCTCTTTTTCAGTCTGGATCCAGGCAGGAAAGAAAGGGGACAGTGAAATCTGGCTACTTAATCCTAAACAAGGAGCATTATTAATAGGTGCGATGGACCTAGGAGAACCTCTCTTATGTGTCTGCTGGCAAGTAGCATGCATGGTTCACTCACAATCTGGGAGGCCCTATCTTTGAGCACACCTATAAAGTTCTTCATATATAGGCGAGATAATGAGGATGTTACTAAAGCCATTTCATTCCAAGTTGAGACACAATTTGGGAACCAGACATCGGGTATCTGAATCTAATCACAAAGCCATGCAAAAACAGTCCATCCTCTGCTGGGCAGGAATGACTCAGTGGTTGAGCATCAACCTACTAGTATGAACCAGGAGGTCACCATTAGATTGCCAGTCAGGGCACATGCCTGGGTTGTGGGCTCAATCCCCAGTGTGGGGCGCACAAGAGGCAGCCATTCAATGATTCTCTCTCTTCCTTCCTCTCTGAAATCAATAATAATAATAATAATAAATCCATCCTCTGTCACACATGATTGCGGTTGGTAGGCGAGACTTAAAAAGAGAAAATTTACACTGGCGAGGCTTAACTAGAAAGGAAGATGGTCATCGAGATAAATAAAACCATAAGTAGTTAAATTAAGATCCCCCACTGCCTCAAACAAAGTTAATCTGAAGTTCTTTGTAGTACATTCCTGATAAGAGATGATAATAGTTGATAGGTATGTAGTCTCTTGGGAAAAATTCTTTCAATGGCTGAATAAAACATTACTCTTTGGCTAAGGAAAGGCTGACAGTTGTTCTAGAAGGCAAGTGAAGGGCATACAGGCTGAAAAGGAACACTGGGCCCTGTCTCAGCATTTGCTATTACTGCGCCAGAGCACACAACTGCTTTGATACCTTGCCCATTGTTACAGACGAAATGCTAACAACTAGGTAAATGATGATGGCACACATTTTTTTTTTTTCTAACGCGTGGAACTACATGGGAGTACATTCTGTGTCTTTTGTGTATTAAAGCGCTTTGACCTTGCAATTAATTTCCAAGGTGACAGCGGTTACTTTGCTAGGTGATAACAATAGCAGAAGTCAGCAGTGTGGATGGACACAGAGAAAACCATGGCTCCAGGAGAGGAGGGGCAGCTGAATGGAACAGAGTCAGCCTAGGCACGTTGCCGTGAAAACTATGTCAAGATGGAACTCTGGGTATCTAACACCATTAAGTGCTATGACTCGCTATAACCAACTAAAGAACATGTTTTTGAAAACAAACAAAAACAAAAATTAAAAGCAAGAAAGAAAAGGTATTAAGTATGTGAATTGGGAAAATTGTATGACACAACATGTTTCTGATAATAACCCTGAGGGAACGTTTTCCATTTTCTAAGACCAGCATCTAGAATACTTAAAGACTTGAAATGATGGGGTTGTGTTTTCTGATTAAGTTAGCACTAAAACCCTCTCATTAAAATAAAGACGTGCAGCTATCCTCTGATGATATTTCTTGGCCCTGTGTCTACATCTCAAGGTCAGAAAACTCACTCAGAATTCTCATGACTAAGCTAATTTCACTGACTTGGTCAAGGGAGTGCTTTCCAATAATCTTTTATAGACAGTCTTTGTTGAAGAATGGCTCCTAAGGTTTAATATCTTATCCTAATTCAAATCATACAGTCCATAATTTCCTGGTATCCAAACAAACCTAGTGGGCAGGCATGAACAAAATTTGGCCACAAACACTAGCAATCAACATTTTCACTCAAGCTTTAATAAGAGGCCTGTGGCTACAATGCCATTTGCCAATGGACAGAAGCCCTCATATCAACCTCAGCCATGAATGTGATTTATTTGAAAAAGGAAAAAAAAAACCAGAAGCCATCTGGGTAAAATCCACTGCCTGTGGTATGAACCTTGACCAGTCCAGCAGAGCCACCATCCAGCAACAAAACCGCTGATTAAAGGGGAAAAAATTGGACTAAATAATAAAGAAAATATGGGCAAAGAGAGATAAAGCAAAATCTTTTGATTACTCAAGTGTCAGATTATTCAAGTGTCATTATAGCTCACATTGCTTTCTCCAGAAAAGGTGCTTAGAGTAATTAATGATAATGATGGTGATGATAAAATATTGGAAAACACTAATAATTAAGCCCAGGTACCATAATTGAGAGTTTATGTATTAACCCTTCTGACCCTTACACATGAAAGCTCAGAAAGGTAAATAGATGGCCTGACCTCTGAGGAAGTAAAGGATGCCACCAGATGAACCCAGATGGTTTGGCTACTGAAGGCTTGCTCTTAACCACTGGGTTCTGCCATGTCTCCATAATCCATCCACATGGCAGATGAAAATTAATTGACATGTAAGCATTCCATAGTGGGTAAAATAGAACTGTCACCTAGGGGGTTTCTCTAGTACAGGAACATGGAGAGTAGCCCAGTGGTACCAACATGTAGGATTAAAACCAGTAGCACGTTGTAGTAGCAGAAAGCTACTGGTTTTAATCCTACATCCTAGTCAGTTGAGAGCAAGCAACAGAGACAAGCATTCCTTAGTATCTACCAGATGCCAAACATTGTACTACGCATTTCAAACATTTATCTCATTTGATCAAATAAAATATGGTCTGGTTGAAGAATGCTTCTAAACGTAGGTGAGTAGCACTAGTGTTTCTTTGCTTTTTGTTTTACAGTATATATATTTAGTTGTTTTCTTTATTTGTCTTTTTTGGCAATTAAGCAATAATAAAACGTTCAGTAAAATAGCCTGATTTCAAATTATGTGTTAATTTTTAGAATGTATTTAATCACTGCTTTTTACTAATGTTCTAGGTATTGTGATAGCATTCTCTTCTTGATTATGTAATAATATACTTTAAAATATGTACATTCGCGTGCCTCAAGTTGTTAAGAAACAATTAGACTGAGACTTATTCTTAATAGGCTTCTCCAATAAATATATTTTCTCAATGTCTATTAATATTAATGTTCCTTATTTAAATTAAGCGTGGGATAACTATTTGTTGTCCCATCATGCAAAATAAAGTAACATTAGTGATGGCTACTGTGCACTTGCTTTGTGCCATGTTCTGCTGTAATTAAATCTATCAGTTGCATTAACCTCTAATTGACAAATTATGTAGGTATTATCACTATCATACTTATTTTACATAGCAAGCCTCTCAAATTTAAACTAAGCTTAAAAATCCAGCAACATTGTGAGATTCATTGTCTTGTAATAAAAAAGGATGTAACTAAGGTCGAATTGATGATACTCCACAAGCTGTTGTCATAATACAACAGTAAAAGTTATTCTCTGAAAAGAGATCAAGTTTTAAAAATAAGTGGGAGGAAGACCAAGTATCATCTAGAAGCCAGTTTCTCATTTTCTCAGTACTGTGGGCAACTTTTATAAGAATGAGAAAATTGGATTTACTGAAAATGAAATTTTGATGAAGTGCTATTGAAGTATAGTATTCTATAAAATCCCATGTTATGTTAGAAGGAGTTAGATGACAACAAAATAGATTATTCTGACACAGATATAATTTTACATTTGATATTTTCCCCTACGTTGTGGTATAGTGACTATTTTGGTGTTTTCTGAAATGTGTAAATCATATTTCCCTACTTTTAAGTCCTGATCTTAGCCCAGTGACTTCTTGAAACCTGGCTTTACTCTAAATTTTCCTTATTTCCTTAGCTTCTAAAGGGCAGCATCATTTAAAATTAATACTATGCAGATATCTTTTACTCGGTGATAATCTTTCCGTTCTTCTCTTGTTTTCTCAACTTGTTTATGAACTCCTGCATCTAGTTTCCTGACTTTTACAACATCTCTCCTTTTGTATCACCTCTATGTTGCTAAGATAATAGTAATTTATTAAGAAGGATTTTTTTGAGTCATTGATCAACTTATTAACAGTATTACTAACAAGAAGACCACAGCCAATTCGCTGTTAAAAATAGTATGGATTAAGAAAGTTTCCTTCCTGACAAATTTAAGAAGAGTTTTGATCCTCATTCTCTTGATATGTAAACTAACTACACTTCCCAATTCTTAAACAAACAACAAACAAACAAACAAAAACAACAGCTTCATTTGGGAAACATCTTTTGTCAAGGTCTTAACTTTGCCATCTTTAAACATTTATTTAGATTCTTTATAAAGATTGTGCATGATATCAAATAAAGATTACCAAAAAGATTGTGTCCCACAATTTAAATGACTCATTTAAAAATTTTAGTGGGCAGATGTCACCTGTATCTTTTTGTTTAAAGAGCAGATTTTCAAGTATATCTGAGAGTCTGATTCTGCATGAGAGGGGAAAATTGCTATGGAACATGACCTGAGAATCTTCATGTTAAATGCACTCAGATGCAGATCATCTCACTTTTTGAGAAATGTCCTTTGAGGTGTTTACAATTTGTGATAAAAACAAAACAAAACATGTGCTAAATACTTTATAGGAAAATATATGAATGAGGCACATGTTCAGCATCTATTTTGTCTATGTCTACTAATTTCTTTTTTCTTTTTCAGGTTGATTGTTTTTGGTGTTGGTTTTTTTTTTTGCATTTGCTTATGACTTTTTATTAAAAGGATAAGACCGTATGAGATGTTTTGATCATGGTAAAGTTACTATAGAGTAACTCAGTGCTTTTTAACCATGAAACGGAAGGAATTAAAAGTTGAAGGAGAATCCAGGCTGATGTACCATTTTTATTTTGTGTATCCTGGGCTCCAAGCAGAAGCGAAGAGATATTGAGAGGAGTAAAAGGAAGAGAAAAAGCATTAACACCCTGGTGATAATGCTGAGATCAGTGGCACCAGGAAACTACATTGGAGTCACACTGTTACCTTTAGAAAGCAGACTGCGAAAGGGGGGCTTTTGCCCGGTGCTTAGGTAGGAGGAACGTTAATGAGACAGTACTCCATAGCGGAAACCTAGAGAAAGGGTGACACAAATTGACTGACAACACCGGAGTATCCCTTAGCTAATACCTGGATCTATTGTAAGCGGAACAATGAGAAACAAATCCCCCCAGGATTTTGGTAGGTATTCTATCCTCAAAATAAGAAAAGGTAAGATAAACATATAGATAAGGATCACCACCAAGACTGGCCTTGATTCAGTGAATAGGTTTGAAGAATAAGGAAATAACATAATTAGCATATAGGCAGAAAAAAAACTAGTCTCTGAGACTTCTGCTGCTGCCCATGAAGTATTATTACTACCAGAATTATCCTCCCTTTGTAAACGTGTAGAAATTCAGAAAAAGCATATGAACCAATTATTTTCATGCATTCAACAACAGACAGCCAAAGGCTGTGGTCTATTAGAAAAGGGAATGAACAAGGAATGCGTTCCAGGTGCCAGCTTACTCACTTAAAGCAGTTTTCAGCCTGCTGCACAGGGAGGGGGGATCCAAAAGAAGGCAGCATGATTTGCTGAATGTAAGAGTTAGATCCCAGAGCCTCGGCAGGCCGAGACAGCCAGAATCAATAGGCTAGATGAACAGAGAGAGGGGCCTCCACAAAGAGAGAAGTGGGAAGATACTCAGAGAGAGCTCCTGGAGTCTTGGGGTGAACACTGATCTGTGCCTACATGAAGTAAAACTGCATGAGAGAGGAAAAACAACCACCACAAGCAGCAGGCCAGAAGAATTCCTGGAGCTCATACCCGCCTGGGAAGGGTTCACTTTGGCCCCAGCCAGAGGGAAAGACATGTAATACACTGAGCACCAGGCGGAGTTCTCAAATGAATCACCCTTCGTCGTGGGCCAAATTAGCTCTAGAGTCAAGACTGCTCTGAACCCACCGTAAGCAAGCTTACGTGCAAGCCACACAATTATTCACGCCCCCCCCCCCCCCCCCCAAGTGCCTTTACCTCATATCAGAACAAAACCCATTTCATTTTTTTATTTATTTATCTTTATTATTGAAAGCATTACAGATGTCCCCTTTATTTTTTCCCATTGACCCTCTCCACTTCCATGTGCCCCTCCCCAAGCCTTCACTACTCTATTGACTATGTCTATTGGCTATGCATGTATGCATATAAGTTCCCCAGTACATTTCTCCCCACCCACTCACCACCTCCATCTTCCCTCTGAGGTCCCTTAGTCTTTTCCACACTTCTATGTCTCTGGATCTATTTTGCTCATCAGTTTATTTTGTTCATTAGATTCCATATATGAGTGAGATCATGTGGCACTTATCTTTCTCTGACTGGCTTATTTTGCTAAACATAAGTACTCTCCAGGTACCTCCATGCTGTCTCAAGGGGTAAGAGAGCCTTATTTTTTACAGCTACATAGTATTCCATGGCATAACTGTACCACAGCTTTTTAATCCACTTATCTACTGGTGGGCACTTGGCCTGTTTCCAGATCTTAGCTATTGTAAATTGTGATGCTATGAAAATAGGGATGCATATATCCTTTCTGATTGGTGTTTCTGATTTTTTGAGATATATTCCTAGAAGTGGGATCACTGGGTCAAATGGCAGCTCCATTTTTTTATTTTTTGAGGAAACTCCTACTGTTTTCCAGAGTGGCTGCACCGGTCTGCATTCCCACCAGCAGTGCATGAGGGTTCCCTTTTCTCCACATCTTCTCCAGCACTTGTCATTTGTTGATTTGTAACCCATTTCTTTTTTAAAGAAATAGAATGATACCTTAACTGCACCTCAGAATAAAACCCATTTCTTTTTAAAGAAATAGAATCAAATTCTTAGCAGCATATATATAGCAGCAAAATGTCAGAGAGCAATTTTAATTTATTTAAGCGGTCTACCTCAATATTTGGCTCCTTAATGGTAGCTATGATAACGATGTTCCTATTGAATATAGGGAACTGAAGAAGGGCATAGAGACACATATAGAAATTACTGCAGTGAAAGGAGGTTGGTGCAGAGCAAAGTTAGAAAAATGTAAGGAGGTAAAAAACTAGATTTTTAGGAAGGAAGAGTAGTTGTATCCCACAAAACAGGTCAAGATAGAAGCAGACTCACAGATTCAGAAAACATTTAGAATGGCTGCCAGATGGAAATGGGGTTGGGAGGATGGGTGAAAAAGGGGGAAGGATTAAGATGTACAAATTGCCAGGTATAAAAACAGTCATGGGAATGTAAAATACAGCATAGGGAATATGGTCAAAATATTGTAATAACTATGTATGGTGTCAGATAG
This sequence comes from Eptesicus fuscus, assembly GCF_027574615.1. NCBI lineage: Eukaryota > Metazoa > Chordata > Mammalia > Chiroptera > Vespertilionidae > Eptesicus > Eptesicus fuscus. The sequence goes on from NC_072475.1 coordinate 10,548,019, forward strand.
ATACTAGACTTATCAGGGTGATCACTTTGTAAGTTACATAAATGTCTAATCACTATGTACACCTGAAACTAATATAATATTGTTTGTCTACTAATATAATATTGTATGTCTACTATAATAAAAATAAAAATATAAAAGGAAACAGTTTGAGAAAAATAGAAAAAAAAAGGTCCATGGATTTAACAAGTAAGGCACTGGAGATATTTTTAAAGGCTTATTTCAATGACAGTAGAGGCCACCCTAGAAAAATGCGGAAGTAGAGCCTTGACTGTGTTAACTGAGTGATTGCTTATTGTCTGATTCTGCTGATGTTTTCTTGCTGGTATGAAAGGTAAAATAAGATTAAGAAGGTATAGAGAAAGTAAAAAGTGACAAGGAAATGCTGTATGTTTAGTCACTTAGCATTTAACATTTTGACTGCTACCATGACTAAGGAAAAATCTCAAGGAATAACCCACCTAAAATTATCGTTTAATAATAGGCTGTGAGTAGAGGGAGATTTTCTTCCCAAAATTACAGACAGAATATTACCAAAAATCTAGGTTACTTAGCTTCAATGCCTTAATTTTAGTCATTTTTACATAGCGTTTTTTTCTCTTGTTCCCCCTTATGCTTTTAAAGACAAGGCAACTTCTCAGATATTAAAAAAAAAAAAATGTTGAAACAAGTTGGTGTTTACTCCACAAAAAGTTGAGTTAAGAAACTGAGGTTTAGTTAACATGAAAAAGTATGTTAAATTATTAATAAAGAACAAACAGTGTGTCTGCTTATTATAACACATATCCTGAAGTGGGCAGAGGCAGGTCCCATGAAAGCCAAGATTCTGCCTGTGTTGGCTTAGAAGTTTATTGTAAAACATTTCTGAGCCAAGGACATTTAGAGGAGCAATGCCAAGTTAGTATGAAGGTGCCAATGTAGAAGGATCTTTAAAAGATGGAGACTCCCTCACTGCAGTAACTGGAAGTACAATTCATGTCACGTCAGTTTAACTGGAGACATCTGTTACCAAGGTACAGAAGCTTATCTGTCTATTAATTTCTAAGGAGAACTATTCAGGCCGTGCTCACCCACTTCGTTTTAATAAAGGCTCTATAAAAGTTTCTTTTCAAATGCTACATTTTTATGAAGCCAAGTTTCAATCTCTGCTATCCTTGGCCATTATTTTAATTTTAAATTATAGGTAGAGAAGAAGAATGGGGTACGAAAAAGAAAATCTTAACCCCTCTTGGAAGGCTGTCATTTCTCAAGAAATGTTTTCCCTCATCACAGCGAAACCTGGAGCTTCTATGTTACCAAAGGCCCCTATGCATTCTTCACTCGTCTATTTTGTCCATGGTGAATCACCTTTAAACTGGGCTTGATATACAGAAAGTTTTCAATGAGTATTTATTCAGTTACTACCCATGAAAACCTCAGACATTTTTATGAGAGCAGAAATGATGATCAGTAGGTTAATAATAAAGTTTCTGAAGATCCAAGACTCAGATAAAAATAAGATAAAAAATGATGGGAAAAGACAAGGAGACACATTAGCCACAACAAATAGAGTGTTTGGACAGATAAATCTTAGAAATATATCAGTGGGTAGAATCCCAAGTTTTCAAGATATAAATATTTCATGCAATTTTTTTCTTCAATAAATAGTTGATTCATCATTTAATTTAGCTTACCAAATGACACATATCTCACTTAAAATTATGGTTCTTCTCACCTTATAACTTTATTCTGATGTGTTTTATAACTTACAGACCAAGCAATGAGTCTCACTATCCATCATCATGAAATATAATAGCCTATCCACTCCCTAACCCTACAACACCACAATAGGCAGCAATCAGGAGCTTCCTACCATCTCAGATGGTTCAGAGATAATCTAGTTTCTGTCATTGCTTCAGGCATGATCTTCAGGCTTTTTCATTGGAGAGGTAGTTTATAATGTACTATTTTATTCTAATATCAGTACAAAGTATAGAGCAAGAGCAGGGTGGACTCTTTGGACCCCTTTGACAATCCAATATGGAATCACTGTTAGCCATGACAGTTATGTCAAGTGCTATGTCAAGACTGAGGTAATGGAGTGTAATGTGAACACCTTTAGGAGGGATCAGGAACACCCCAAGCCACAAGTCTGGACTCTTGGATAAGGACTCCATGTGGATACCAAGAGGAATGGGACCTCCACCTCTGGCGGGCTATAAGAACTCAGAGCTCCAACCACCCAACCCTTGAGAATGGCTGTACCAGAGATCATACTTGCAGCCCTGCCGACTTCCACTCTATGGGACCCATGCCTGGCTTGAGACCGATGCCCCCCTCTCCACCTGTGGACTCTCCAGTGACCAAGACTTTGTGCTGGATGCTCACTAGCTCTACATCTCTGTGTTTAACCTGCCTGTGACTCTATTTGCTTATTGGGGGTGGGGGTGGGGTCTCCCTTAATAAACCTGGGATTGTAGAAAGACACAAAGCTGTGTGAGTGTCTTCCAGGGATGCTCCTTGCTTACAATGAAAATTCAAAAATTATGACTGTATAGATTATATCTGTGTAAGATTAGTTTATTTGAAATAAATCAACCTTACTTAGTGGAGCCCTGTTGGCCTTAACATAGGTCCATTGTTAAATAGAAGATTATTCAATTTATTGTACCATTAGAATAAACAAAAAAAATTCTGGTTTTTTTTTTGTTTGTTTCTAGAGCAGACTTTCCTAAACCTAGTATTTAAGTTAAATAAAATTATTTTAAAGTATTAATTAAGGCATTAAATTATAATATTTTACTCATTATTTTATTTGAATTTAACATATTTATATCAATTAAGATAAAGTTTTTTAAAAATATATTTTTATTATTTCAGAGAGGAAGGGAGAAGGAGAGAGATAGAAACATCAATGATGAGAGAGAATCATTGATTGGCTGCCTCCTGCATGCACCACCCTGGGGATGGAGCCCACAACCCAGGCATGTGCTCAGACCAGGAATTGAACCATGACCTCCTGATGCGTAGATCGACTCTCAACAACTGAGCCATGTTGGTCAGGCTCAAGTTTTTCAGTTAAATATAGAACATAGTAGTAAGGAACTTTCAAAATCCAGGTGCTCAGCCTCCTGGCTAGCATGGATCATTGGTTGAGCATCGACCCATGAACCAAGAGGTCATGGTTTGATTCCTGGTCAGGGAATATGCCCAGGTTGCTGGCTCAATCCCCAGAATGGGGTGTGCAGAAGGCAGCTGATCAATGATTCTCTCTCGCTGTCTCCCTTCTGCTCTGAAATCAATAAAAATATATTTTAAAAAAATCCAGGTGCTCAAATAAGAATATTACTACATATTGATTAAAAGATCTTAAGTCAAAACTTACTCTATTCTCTCTTGCTTCAAACTGTGATATTAAAGCCAATTTGAGAAGTTAATATTTAGTGTTAGTTAACTGAAAACTCTGCTGTATATTTAGGTATTAAAAGTTAAATACAGGTTTGTACACTAAATTTAGTTAGTTGGGCTAAAAAGTAACCTCAGAGTTAGAAAAAAAAATAGTGCTCACTTCCAACAACTTATGCAAAACACTGCTGTGAGGTCAAGGCTAACTGAATAGAACAAGACATGATTTTTATATTTCATTAGAATTTAGCAGATTCTAGGGTAAGAGTAAGCTTATATAGTTAAGTAAAAACCATATTTTGGTTTTAACTTACTTAATGAGACAACAAATTTTCAATAATTTTATTTATTCTTTTAATGTCAAATTTTAATCTAATTATTCCATGTAATCTTGGAAATGAGATTTTAAACACTGAAACTATGTATTCACCAATACAAAGTAGTCACCAATTTCCATTTTTAAGCAGAAGCCAATTTACTTTGTTGGGGAAATATATAGTTTAAATAACAAAATACTTCCAGTATGTTTCAAAAGAAAACACTTTAGAGATTTATGTAGAAAATATTCCTTTATAAAATACCAATATCAAGATCAAACTATAAAAACAATTTTAAATTTAAGCCCACTTTTATTATTATTAGGTGAATTATTTTAATGTGACTGTATTTAAAAGAGTAAATTGGCTTGTGTTTTCAACTTGTGACCATTTCTCTCTCTTACACTATAATTGCCCAAACCACTGATGTCAGCAACAACAGCTCAACTGTTCTCCAACCTCCCTTTGGGACTTGGGACACAGACATAAATTACTAGTTGCTACCCAGTATGTGGAGTTGGAATCAGAAGTTGCCTTATTCTGTCTTCAAGAAAGGCACCCCAACACTAAGGTGACAGGAAGTGCTCCAAGTTAACCCTGAGTTCTGATTTAGCCTCTAGCATAAATACACAGGTGTTGACATTGTAAATAACCCCTTATTAGAAAAGAAAAAATAGTTCTTTTAAATAATGTATTTGGGGTGAAAAGGACAGGGGAAAGTAAAAAAACACCATAGAACCTTATATCATTGTGGCATTAAAGGGATAAAAAACAACACCTGTTTTAGGATTAATACAATTTTGGCTCCAGCCCCTCTCTATTGCTCACCCATTGTACATGATTCAAAAAAATGAGAAAAAGAATCCTAACTTTATAGTAATTTGCAGGTATATCAACCTCATATGAAATCATATAAGAAACGAAGGTAGTATAAAAATTAAAGTATTAACATTAGAGATAAATCTATTGTTCTATTTAACTGAGAGAAGTTAGTTGTTATATGGAGTGAGAGGTGGAGGGATGGAAAAATTATACATCTAGGAAAATGTCTATGATTACTAGTTAAACTGTAGGCAGAATACTGTTGAGGAAAATGGATTTGGAGATCTGGTTTTGGGCTAAACTATGCTAATGTAAGATCTTGGTAATCTTTTCTCTCCAATGTTTGTCTTCTTTACTATCTTTCAAACTACCTTCAAATTGGAATCAGAAGTTGCCTTATTCTGTATTCAAGAAAGACACCCCAGATAATCAATGACTCTAGAGTCAACTTATTCAAACATGGAAGACAATGTTAAGTTTTGTTTTAACCTCTTCTTTTTGAATCTTTCTTTTTTTTTTAATCTTATTTTAAGATTCTTTTTAAAAAATATATATTTTATTGATTTTTTACAGAGAGGAAGAGAGAGGGATAGAGAGTTAGAAACATCGATGAGAGAGAAACATTGATCAGCTGCCTCTTGCACACCCCCTACTGGGGATGTGCCCGCAACCAAGGTACATGCCCTTGACCAGAATTGAACCTGGGACCCTTGAGTCCACAGGCCGACGCTCTATCCACTGAGCCAAACCGGTTTCGGCTTATTTTAAGATACTTTAGGCTCTTTTTACTTTTTCACATCTGGAGAAAGTGGATCTAGGTAACCAATTATACTTTATTTGTATCTCATTTACATTTCAGTGTGGTCTTCACCATTTCAGCACATGAATTTAATAATAACATAGTGGATATTTTACATTGGTAAAGAAGTTTTAAATCAAATTGGAAACACTGAAGGGATAATGGATTGCTAATATGATTGGCTTTATAATGAATTTAATTTTATTTTAGAGATGGTATATATGAAGGTATAGTTCTTAATTTCTAGGAGTCTTCCTTCCTCACTTCCTAGGCAGGTAAGTACTTTCCTGGGGAGCTTAGTGCAAGCTTATAGTGGCTGAATTCAAATTTCTATTCTGAGTTTCTTTAATACTTGAAATTCTCTTAATCCTGACTTAAACACAGGGAGCATTCATCTTTCTCTGATTTTTCCTCCACTCTCATAATGTAAGGCTTCCCTCCTTATATTTTAAAACAGCTATTGTATTTTTTTGGGACACATTTTTACATGTCCAAAAATGTTAGTGTATATTTAATGATATATATTTTTAATATTATATTTCCCCTTACCTCATTCTCTGTAATGCATTCTTAGAACACAAGGTTAGGCATGCTTAATTATCAAGTTGAGAAAATTATTTATCATTGGAATAATAATCCTTTATTAAATGAATTTTTGCTTCACTATACAATATGGATTATATATGGTAAAAATAAAACATGAAGTAGATAATGTTCAAAAACTTAGTTTATTTTTAGAAATAAGTAGTTTGGAAAAAACTTTATTTCAGAAAGCGATGCATTTTTTGTGTGTAGTCAAAGTAAAATGACTATGGATGACCACATGAACGCAACCATTAAATTAGATTATACCAGCAGACCTCTCCTGATACCTGGGGTCACATTCGCTTGACCCACTCACCAGTTTCAGGAAAGCTAAGTTGTTTGTTTCATGAAGTTTTCCAAATTTTCACCTCCAGTGAGTGTCATGGAGACTTTCATAGCTTCTCTGTCTTAAAGCTTCTTTGGAAACTCAGAAAAGGCTGTGTAATCTGTATATAGACACAGCCAGGAAGTGCCAGAAAATTAGAGCCTCCAGGAACACAATTCAACTAACATGGGGCCAAAAGTCAGGAAATGAAAGCCCATCATTTATATTCTTCAGAAGAACAATTCTATTATGTTCTACAGAGTTCCTTAGAGGGTACCAGGGTTGATCCCATTGGTAACAGTAGTAGTAACAAACTCAATAATTGACTATTCATTGGCTTTTCTCCCATCTTTTCTGCTTCTAAGAATACCTAAATAAAATACCTGTACTATGTTCCATCTACAGCAAGCATGTCAAACTCGCGGCCTTCAGGGTGCACGTGGCCCACAATGTATATTTTTGTGGCCCAGCCAATATAACGCTATGTAAGAAATGTTTTAATAAAATTTCATAACTTAATTTTTACAATATCCTGTTATACACAATTATTAATAACGAACTACAACATTCACTAATGACTGATTACTATAATTAATTTCCCCTTACGTGCCTTACATGCAGGTGCACCATTTCTCTCACTAATACTAGCAGCGAGTATTTTAGCAGCCGATTGTCATGTCATTAGTCTTGTACTGACTTGTTTGGTGTGTGCAACAGGAAATATTTGTCTTTCGGAGAACAAGGAAAATAGGTTTATTTGTGTTACGCTTATTAACTTGTGCAGTTATTCAGTGCCTGGTAAGTTAATGTTCAAGAAAAAATATTAATTTTTATTAAATATATATATTTTATTGATTTCTTACAGAGAGGAAGAGAGAGGGATAGAGAGTTAGAAACATCGATGAGAGAGAAACATCGATCAGCTGCCTCTTGCACACCCCCTACTGGGGATGTGCCCGCAACCAAGGTACATGCCCTTGACCCGAATCGAACCTGGGACCCTTGAGTCCGCAGGCTGACGCTCTCTCCACTGAGCCAAACCGGTTTTGGCTATTAATTTTTATTAAAATGTTCTATTATTTTATGTTAACAGTTACTCATTTATTTCAGCCCTTTGTATTCAGCATGTCTCTATCAAATAAACGTATTGAAGCTTTTGTTTTTTTGCGGCCCACATAAACTTAAACCTTGTTTATTTGGGCCATGTTAGCCTTTGAGTTTGACATGCTTGCTCTACAGGTTCTAGGGAACCCAAGTTAAGAATATTATATAGCTTTATGCCATCCTGTAATGTTTTGCCTAGAGAAATAGAAACACTAGTTACTTTGCTTGAAAAGTGGAAGTTCACTGTTATCAAACCATTAATCTTCTTGTAGCTTTTTTGTTTTTAAATAAGTTTTTATTGATTTTTTAGAGAGAGAGGAAAGGAGAAGGAAAGAGAGATAGAAACATTAATGAGAGAAACATCATCGATCAGCTGCCTCCTATATGCTCCCCCTACCCCCATCAGGGGATCAAGTCTGCAATCAGGGCATGTGCCCTGACCAGGAATCAAACCATGCAGCCTCTTGGTTCCTGGGTTGATGCTCAAATGCTGAGCTACACCAGCTGGGCATCTTCTTGTAGCTTTAATGGAGATCTACTATGAGGATTTCCATCACTAATATAATGTTACAACCAAGTTCTCCTACAAAGGTTTCTTTATATGTCTAATACATGTCATCAGAGGAGAGATTATGTCTCATTCAGCCTGTATTACCACCTGTTAGCATAAGTCGTAATACATTATAGTCATTAATGGAATGTGTTATAAATGAGAGGATTAATTGGTTATGTTTTATTTTGCTTTTGTAATATTAGTTGCCACTGGGTAGATAATGGTAGTAAATAAAATTAAATTCAACAAACTCAACTATGGACAAACATTAAAAATATTTCTATTGTCTAAAATATTATACATAATCAGACTACTTATGCTTTTTCTGTAAAAGTATTTCAAACTAGTGGTGTTGTTATTAAATAAATACTTAAGCATACTATGAATTTAAATAACAAACCAACATTATATTTTCAGTAATCTACATTCCACTATTATTAATACGCTCTTCTTTAACTTAGGGTTAGCAAATATACTTTAAAATATTTTTCACAGGTATAAGATATTTAGTGTTCTTATGTGCAAACTCTCTCTACATTCATGCCAAGGCAACAAAATTTCAACAAAATAATATCAGTAACTGTTGGAAAAAAAAAAGTGTAATATACAGACTTAAAAAATATTTTTAGAACTTCACCAAAATTACTTCATTAGAGGGAGTTGATTCACCTCCAAAATTCCAGATCAAATGTTATATTGAAATAAAATAAACCAGGAATATAATCTTGTAGTATTCTCATATTTTTTAAATCCTACTTTTACACAGACAGTAATGTAGTGAAGGCCTGGGTGGGGTGGAAAGTGGGTGGAGGGTGGCAATGGGGGAAAATGGGGGACATCTGTAATACCCTCAACAATAAAGATAAATAGATAAAATCCAGCTTTTACTTAGGCTTTATATTCCCTGTTTAAAAAATTGCCAGTGAATAACCAAACCAATCACACATTTATAAAATGAGTATGCAATAATGCCTTTCTATCTATAATAATAATATGCTAATTAGACTGGATGTCCTTCCAGATGACCTTCTAGACAAAGCCCGGTCTGCAAGGGGAGCCTGGGTCCCGGATGCCAGAAGGAAGCTGGTGCCAGCAGCCGGTGGAAGGAAGGCCTCCTCTTGCACGAATTTCATGCATCGGGCCTCTAGTTGTAAAATAATATACAACAACATAAACAGAATAGCTGTGAATGATAAGACTATGTTTACTTCATGTATATTTATTTCAAGTATGATCTATAAAACTATTGATTTAGTTTGAACATGAAAAAATATTATGCCTTTTTTCATTTAGCAGGAGTGTTTTTAAATGTAAGGAATATTTTTGAACATTCTTTCAGGTAAAAGCATAGTTTTTGAATGAGATTAGATTTGTAACTCATATAGTTTGCAAATATTTGCAACTCATAAGTTTGCAAATATTTACAAAAACTGCATATGTTCCATGTTAAATAATGTTAAATTATGAAATGATGAAGCCGCTTCTGAAAATGTGAATCTTGAAGTCTCATTTCATTTCTATGGCCCAAGTGTTATTACATACTGCACAAGACATTGTAAATGCATAGTAAATATTTGATACTTTTATTGCATTTTTTTATTCATAAATAGGATATCTTATTTATTTTTTTGCTGATCTGATTTTTAATCATTCTTCAGAACATTTTTTAGTTATTATTTTTACATTTTTATCTCAATAGATTTTGGAAAATATATGTTATAAATTTAATTTTATAAAGAAAATATTTCTCAGTTTAAAATATAAGAAAATAATATTTGTAAACATTTTAATATTGCCTACATGAGTAGATGATGTGGGTCATCCAAGTTGAGTTGAATGCTTGGTCTTAGCTTCCAGCGGTCAAAATTCACGGCCAATGCAGCTGTTCATTTTATCAGAGCTGCACTCAATTTCAGTGTGTACTTAAGGGTGTTCCAAGAATCACCTTCCAAGTTTTTATTTCTTTTTTTCCCCCTTTATTTTATTGTCAGGTTTTCTGCTTTGTATTAAGTGCTATAACATATCTATTCAGCTCTACTAAGATTTAATTATTAGAGGTCAGACATTTATTGTAGACACAAGTGGCAACGGAGTAGTCAGTATCTTTGGCAAATACATCTGAGAATTGATAGATAATCACAAAAAATTATGGTTATATTGAGGGGGACAAAGGGGATTAAAAGGGGACATCTGTAATACTTTCAACAATAAAGATAAATTTAAAAAATTTGCACATTCAAAAGATTTTACTTTCTCTGCCTTAGTTCAGGTTCTCATCTCTAACCTAAATACTCTCAGTAGTTTTCTAATTCGTGTTTTCTGCAATTTGGTTACTTTTTCTATTTTTTTCTTATTCTTTCCTATATTAAAAAAAGTGGATGCTTTATATTGATGTTTCTTCAAGCCATCACCATTATTAGACTTATTAACAATAATCTTTAAGTTACCAACCAGGTTGGTTTTGAATCATGCTGAAATAATAAGTCACTTTAAAATCCTGAATGGCTGAGCATCACTTGTGCTCAAAGTTCAATGACATGACCAAGTCACATGTCTCCACCTAGGCACAGCAAAGCCATGTGCCAAGAAGCAGGGAGATGGATATAATTGGGGTAGAGTGCAAATGACTAACAGTGCTTAGGAAATGAGAGGTTTACAGAGTTATAGAGCATCCTCATTACCCTCAAGCTATTTATAAATTTATATCCAACATAATCTTCATTAAAGAAACTAGCTGGAGGTTTATTTTTTGGTTAAATAAAATGAAAAGATTTCCCATAATTTATTTTATTTTATTCCCAAAGAATGATAAGAGAACATTTCAGAAAAAATGTTTCAAGTATATGGGAAATGGTTAGTAAACATTTTCTTTAAATACTTGAGGTCCAGTACTTGTCAACACATGTTATTTTCAGAAGTTACTCATGTCTTAGGTGTTTCTATGTCTCAGATTTCTGAATATGGAGATTCAAGCAGTCTGCTCACACAATTAACTTAACATCAGTGACCAGACTGACCTGAAAGTCTCATAAATAAATTAAATGAGTCTCTGAGCCCAAGTCTTCTTAGATCTTCTACAAGAAATGTATGTAGCACAATTATTGAACTTTAGCATATGCTTGACAGCAATACCTTTCATTTCTCAAAATAGAGATATAGACTGAAAACCTTTTTATAAACTATTATTTCTACATAATTCAGTCTATAATGCTGCTATAGAAATTTATTCTCTATTGATTCACAAATTTAAGAGTCTTTTTTTACTTTTAGTTTAGGGAAATTTGCCGTGCTTTGTCTAACTTGGATGCCATCTGACATAAAGCCACTTCTGGTCACTTTCAGCAACTTAAAGCTCCAAATATGGTTAAAATGAAATGCCAGGACACAATTTATAGTATTAGAAGGTCTGAAGGGGTCTACATTCAAAAGCCATAACTTTCACAAACCCATAAATAATTAATTGTAATAACAACCAAAAGTATTAGGTGGACTAGTTTGGGTCTCTTAAAAAATCTAAGCCAAAGTAGAATTCATCTCAAATATTTCACAATGTTTTAAAAGTCAACATTTTACCTGTAGAGGCATCTAACTCTGCTCTTAGTTGCTGCTTTGGCGTAGTGTGCTTGGGACTCAAAGCCTACCATTTGAAAACATGTCAATTTCTCTAAGTCAAGTGATTTTCCTTACAGCATAAAATTAGAAGAAGTCATTTTTGAATGAGATCCACATGGATCAAAAAAATTGACTAGAAATAGTATTTCTTGGAAATGTTAGCTTCTTTAATAGAAAAAAAAGGACAGGGTGAGGTCAGTTTTACTGCTCCCATCTGTTCAATGCAAGCTGGAAGATGAAATAGAGTGATCCCACATCATACTCAGATAGAGCATTTCTTAAGCATTAGCTTGGCTTTAAAATCTTTTCAGTTGTCCTTTCATTTATTTAAAAATATAGTAATTGAGTGATAGAATTCATCTAAGCTCATAAAGATAATTGTTTACTTAATTTTAAAAATATATTCAACTAATAAAAGGTATTATTTGCCACATATAAGATGTCTTAATGTATTGCAAAGGAGAAATATCATTATAAAGGTCACTTTATAAATTTAACTATTATTATTCAATAATTCAAAACCATTTGTTAGTAAGGTGTCAAGCAAAGCAGGTTTTTGTGGGTAGATATAATTTAACATTACCCCTAGTGACCCACACATTTGTGTAATCCCCTTTTGTTGAACATAGATAAGACCTTTAATTTTCTTCTAACCGTTAGAATAAGACAAAAATGAGATATTATTCTTGTGATTATGTAAATTATATGGCAAAGTTGAAGCGATTTTGCATGTGTAATTAAGGTCAATAATCATTTGACTGTATGTTTAGCAAAGGGTTATTACTATGAGTGGCCCAGACATGATCAGTTGAGTCTATTGAAAGAAGATACAGCTATTAGAAACAAGATACATCAGAGTCTCTTTCCTACAATTTTTTTAAAAAGCAGGCATTGAGGACTGGGCCATGGTAGGGAATGACAGGAGATGTCTAGAAGCTGAGTGCTTTCAGTCCTATAATCACAAGAAATAAGCCCGGGTGAGCCCAAGTGGCCCTGGGTCTGGGAGAGGCCAAGCGTCCCTGGGTCCGGGTGAGACCATGTGTCCCTGGATCCGGGTGAGGCCTCGTGCACCTAGGCCCGGGTGAGCCCAAGTGGCCCTGGGTCTGGGAGAGGCCAAGCGTCCTTGGGTCCGGGTGAGACCAAGTGTCCCTGGATCCGGGTGAGGCCTCGTGCACCTAGGCCCGGGTGAGCCCAAGTGGCCCTGGGTCTGGGAGAGGCCAAGCGTCCCTGGGTCCGGGTGAGACCATGTGTCCCTGGATCCGGGCGAGGCCTCGTGCACCTAGGCCCGGGTGAGCCCAAGTGGCCCTGGGTCTGGGAGAGGCCAAGCATCCCTGGGTCCGGGTGAGACCATGTGTCCCTGGATCCGGGTGAGGCCTCATGCACCTAGGCCCGGGTGAGCCCAAGTGGCCCTGGGTCGGGGAGAGGCCAAGCGTCCCTGGATCCGGGTGAGACCATGTGTCCCTGGATCCGGGTGAGGCCTCGTGCACCTAGGCCCGGGTGAGCCCAAGTGGCCCTGGGTCGGGGAGAGGCCAAGCGTCCCTGGTTCCGGGTGAGACCATCTGTCCCTGGATCCGGGTGAGGCCTCGTGCACCTAGGCCCGGGTGAGCCCAAGTGGCCCTGGGTCTGGGGGAGGCCAAGCATCCCTGGGTCCGGGTGAGACCATGTGTCCCAGGATCCGGGTGAGGCCTCGTGCACCTAGGCCCGGGTGAGCCCAAGTGGCCCTGGGTCTGGGAGAGGCCAAGCGTCCCTGGGTCCGGGTGAGACCATGCGTCCCTGGATCCGGATGAGGCCTCGTGCACCTAGGCCCGGGTGAGCCCAAGTGGCCCTGGGTCTGGGAGAGGCCAAGCATCCCTGGGTCCGGGTGAGACCATGTGTCCCTGGATCTGGGTGAGGCCTCATGCACCTAGGCCCGGGTGAGCCCAAGTGGCCCTGGGTCGGGGAGAGGCCAAGCGTCCCTGGGTCCGGGTGAGACCATGTGTCCCTGGATCCGGGTGAGGCCTCGTGCACCTAGGCCCGGGTGAGCCCAAGTGGCCCTGGGTCGGGGAGAGGCCAAGCGTCCCTGGGTCCGGGTGAGACCATGTGTCCCTGGATCCGGGTGAGGCCTCGTGCACCTAGGCCCGGGTGAGCCCAAGTGGCCCTGGGTCGGGGAGAGGCCAAGCTGTCCCTGGTTCCGGGTGAGACCATATGTCCCTGGATCCGGGTGAGGCCTCGTGCACCTAGGCCCGGGTGAGCCCAAGTGGCCCTGGGTCTGGGGGAGGCCAAGCATCCCTGGGTCCGGGTGAGACCATGTGTCCCAGGATCCGGGTGAGGCCTCGTGCACCTAGGCCCGGGTGAGCCCAAGTGGCCCTGGGTCTGGGAGAGGCCAAGCGTCCCTGGGTCCGGGTGAGACCATGCGTCCCTGGATCCGGATGAGGCCTCGTGCACCTAGGCCCGGGTGAGCCCAAGTGGCCCTGGGTCTGGGAGTGGCCAAACGTTCCTGGGTCTGGGTGAGACCATGTGTCCCTGGATCCAGGTGAGGCCTTGTGCAACTAAGCCCGGGTGAGGCCACGTGCCCCTGGGTCTGGGAGAGGCCAAGCGTCCCTGGGTACGGGTGAAGCCAGATCCTGGGTCCGGGTGAGGCCGTGCGCCCCTGGACCCATCCGGGTGAGGCTGGGTCCCAGGCCCGGGTGAGACCACGCGCCCCTTGGGTATGGGTGAGGCCACGTGCCCCTTAGTCCAGGTGACGCCGTGCCCCTGGGTTCGGCCGAGACCAAACCAGAGGGAGTCGGACCTCCATTACCACCATTTGTCCACCATCCAGAGCTGAGGGGTCAGTGCTGACATGTACACATAAGGAACTACTGGACATCGAGATTGGGTCTCAAAAGAACTGTTGGTCCAGGGGGAAGCTCGCTACAGATTGATTCATTTGCCTGTCAGCATAAATATTATTGCTCGTCTCACATTCAGTTCTTATTAGTATATATCTAGTGACATTTGATCTCATTCATCTAGAGGAAATGATGAACAACATGGACTGAGGAACAAGAGCAGAACCAGAATCAAGGAGGCATCGATCGGACTATCGGGCCTCAGAGGGAGGATAGGGGAGGGTAGGGAGAGGGTGGGGGGAGGGGGAGAGTTCAACCAAAGGACCTGTATGCATGCATATGAGCCTATCCAACAGTTGAGTTCAACAGGGGATTGGGGCATGCGTGGGGAGAGGGAGGGGTGGGATGGGAATGGGGGGATGAGGACAAGTATGTGACACCTTAATCAATAAAGAAATTTAAAAAAAAAAAAAAAAAAAAAAAAAAAAAAAAAAAAAGAAATAAATTCTTCCAATGGCCATGTAAGCTTCAAAGAATTTACAGTGCCTCAGATAAGACGCCAACCCCAACTGACACCTTGACTACAGCCTGTGAGACCATGAGCAGAGACCCCCAATAAGCCATGCTTGGATTCTTGACCCATGGAAACTGTGAGATAGTAAATGGGGATTGTTTGAAGCTGCTAAGTTTGGGGTAATTTGTTATGCAGCATAGAAAGCTAATACTCTCTACATGAGACTCTACTCTAAGGACCCACAGCCTTGACAAGGAGATACATTATACACAAGAATTACAATACAAAGTAAAATCAGGTAAAGCTTTATGGCAGAGATTAAAACAGATGAATAAGGATTCAGAAAAAGGAGTGAGAAGTATTTTCTGAAGGAATCAGGGACATTTCATAAAGAAGGCAGTTCTGTGTTCGTTTAAAAGTGCAGAAGTTCCTCTAGGTGGACATACGAAGGAAATCAGAGCTGACAACTTGTATGAAGGAAGGCATATTGTGAGCTGTTTACATGGGTTGAATCTAGAACATGTGAAGGGGAATAGTGAGGCTTTATGTTGAAAACTTTTTGGTAGACTTTTTAGATAACGGAGCATGGTGTGGGTTATTACTGAAGGTATATTTGATGGGAGGGAATTGGGATGGTTTTCCACCTACTACTTTTGTTACCTTGCACAAATAAATCACTTCCCCAAATTCTCTTCTCTCTTCTATGAAATGGGTAAAAAAAAAAAAAAAAAGACCTTCCCTATATGACGTGTGACTCGTACAATGACAAAGGTATTAGTTGCTCAATACAAAAAAGGCCTGGAGGTTATTATCTACAGCATCTATGGCCATAGAACAGAGGATAAATTGAAGGGAAGAAGATGATAAAGACAAGTTAGAAGGTAGCACAATGATTTTAGACTGACAGCAGTGGTTGGAATAGAATGTGAGATAGATATGAGAAGGTGGAAAGATACAAAGAATCAACTACAATTTCTTGCCAACATAAGACATTTCTAAAAGGAAAATAAAACATTACAAGATATTAAAAGTTCTTTATTTTTTAAATGAAAACATCATTGTTTTTATCCTGGGTCCAATCTGTTCTTTGATGTCATTATTTTATCCAATATAATTAGAGCTGCCCCAGGCTGATTTGATTTTGTTTGCTAATGAAAGTGATTAAGGTTTTGAAACATGGTATGATGTGATCACATCTGATCTTGCAAAACATAGACGTCATGACATCTGGAGAGCCAATAAAAGCTAACGAAGGCAGGATAATGTACTACTGTATAATCTGGTAAAGAGACCATGACATTTATATAGGAACCATGATGGTGAGTACAAAAATGGTTTAATAGTTCAAGACATTATTCACAGGGAAAATTTATGGATTTTGGTGAATGATTGAATATGGGATGTAAATAGGGATAAAAAGAGGTGATTCCAATGGTATCCTGGGGACAGTTTGTATTGACTTTCATGAGCAGATTTTGCACATCTGTCCCCAACTTTCTATTTAGCAAAATCAAATTGTTAGTTTAATTAACCATGGTGTACATAATCACATTATAAATTAGGACATCTTTATGGGGATATGTTTGTTAAACATCTACCAGCATACTACTGGATGATTCTTGGTTTTCAAAACTAAGCAACTAGAAAGGTGGTAGTGTTATTGGAGAAATGCGTGGATGATCTTTCTTAGTTGCTAGTGGGAGTGGGTTATCCATTTCCCCACTGAATGTACTGAGTGCTGGAGTCAGGCCCTTATGATATCTAGAGAAAAATAATTTTCTGAGACTCACATGGGAGGATTAGTAATTTTTATTTGCATGGAATTATATTCTGGGTTTCTAAAGTCCCATTTTCTTTTTTAAAAAATACATTTTATTGATTTTTTAGAGAGGGGAAAGGAGAGAGATAGTTAGAAACATCGATGAGGGAGAAACATCGATCAGCTGCCTCCTGCACACCTTCTACTGGGGATGTGCCGGCATCCCAGGTACATGCCCTTGACCAGAATCGAATCTAAGACCTTTTAGTCTGCAGGCCGATGCTCTATCCACTGAGCCAAACCGGTTAGGGCGAAAGTCCCATTTTCTTTAATCCAGTCCTGGAAAATATGCAGTTGGGGATTCAGTAGAGCTGTAAGCAAAGTCAATGTCCAAAGTTTTTGTTCCATGGTGGAGCTGGGTCAGGTAGCATTAGGTTAGTGGCTGTCCATTAGTCCATTATGTGTGGGGTCCACATGGCCATAGGGGAGCCAAGAGAGTACACTCCCTGCAACAAGAGTTCCAAGAGAGCAAACTCCTTTGTTTAGGAGTTTCTTAAGTACCTCAATCCTTCCCAGGCTTGCAGTGGCCACGCCTACTCTGGCCAGTGACCTGTTCCCAGCTGTGACTGACAGACAAGTACCTTTCCCTATGTCTTTACTGGGCACGCTAAAATATTTGGCCTTTCTTTTTGCTCCTTTCTAGTCATTCACAACTGGGTTAATTACAACAGTATCAGTAGTTCTAGGAATTGACAAAGGTCAATCAAGAGAAAAACCATTAGAATTGAAAAAGAGGTAAATGAGGTAAAAGAAGCATGACTTTTCTGGTTGGAATAGGGGACATGTTTGCTTGAGGGCTTCTTGGGTTTGAGGTTGCAGAGGTTCCACTAATATTTGTTGAAAAACTAACTTGTGTGCCCTCCAGTATGGCAATCAACTAGAATGCTGGGACTATAAAATTTGAAGTTAGAACTACGTACACAACTAGGCACACACATACACATTATAGAATCCTCAATATGGGATGGTCATTGAAGTAGTAGCAAGAGGGATCATTAAGAATATGTGGAAATAGGAAAATAAAGGGCAGAATTTTTAGATATTTATGACCAAAGGCATTTGAAAAGGAGAAATGACATTGTCAAAAATCTAGCGGAAGGAGGTAGGAGCTGGGATGATAGGTTGCAGAGCTGATAAGGATGGAATCTGAGAATCTGCCCAGAGGGTTTGATGAGTAATGATCTGTGGAGGGCAATGTTGGCCAGAGGGTTGGAGCCGAATCTATAGTTAACATTTTTCCTGACGCAGCCATCATGAACATCACCTGGAGGGTTGGGGGCTCCACTCTCAGCAATCCTGGTCCAGTAGTGAGTTCATGCAGGAAGTCTGCAGCCTGTTCTTTAAGAAACATTGTGGAAGGAATTAAGAAATAACAGGAAATAGGATATGCAATTGTAAGGTTAGGAGGGTAGCTTTCTCTTTCTTGCATTTTGGCAGTAACTGGAGAAGAGAGAAACATTGGAATTTTGACTGGAGGTGGGTTCATGAAGTATATTTCCAGTTTAGAAGTAAATTGAAACGAGTTTGCAAATCAGAGAAGAGAAAAAGATGAATGATGTACAAGAAAAAGGAAAAAAAAAAAGTTGAATGGGGCCATGGAAGAGGGAACGTGGTTACTCACTTTTAGAGATGGCCAGGGAGAGAAAAGGTGTTGACATTTAAACTAAGAAAAGAAACTTTTTTTTAAAGGAAATACTTAAATGTTGAACACATTGTCCCGTATTCAGTTGATAAAAGTAACACTTGTCATTGAATATTTCTATCTTAATACCAAATAAAATATAGTTAAAAGGAAAATGAAAAGCTTTTCTTTAAAAAGGTAAAGCGATTAGTTTTCCACTAGGGTTTAAAACTCTATTCATACGCAAAAGGTTTTTTAATTTCTTTTTTCCCAAAGACACACAGCTGAAAGCGAAGCTCTGCACTGTCCTACAGATGGCTATCAAATTAAGGAATCATCATCTGATTAGATTAACTGCTACCATCTGGAGAGTTCAAATAGACATTTTTTGTAAGGAATTGTTTAGAAAGGTGTTAGAAAGACCGAAAGAGAAAAGGGTGGAAGGAGTTTTCTGCAGAGATAAGGAAGGTGCTTCCCTCCCTGGACCGAGGCCACGAACCTCCCCTGACCACTGAGCGAAAGGCAGTGCTACCGAAGCCGCTGGTAGCACCACCGTTGCTGCTGGGCAGGAGCCCGCCCGGCTGCTGTTGCTGGAACCTCTGGTGATTCTGGCACCCACCGTTCCAACGGCTGCACCTGCTTGAGCTGGAAGCACCATCAGGCCTTCCTCCTCCCACTTCTCATTTATTGCGAGTGTCTCCCACAGGCCAACTCCAGTTAACTCCCATTTTGCAAGGGAGTCTTGGAAGTACCGTTTTCAAGTGTCTGAGGCCCTCTGGTCCTGAGAAGAGCACAGAATGATTAGACCTGGACCCAGTGCTGATAGATGTTGTCTGGCACACTGGTCTACACACCTCTCCAAAGGGAAAGAGAGGATGCTTGAGAACATATAAGGATGGTTTGAATGTAAGACACACTATGTCAGACACAGTGTTATAAGAGACTAGCTGCATGTTACCTGAGTTGTAAGACTCAGATGTTTCTTTCTACCTTTTCACATTATATTTTTTATCAGTGGTTTAACCCAGATCTTTTCTCAGGAGCAACACACACACATTATCTATCATCTATCTATCTATCTATCTATCTATCTATCTATCTATCATCTATCTATCTATCTATCTATCATCTATCTATCATCTATCTATCTATCTATCTATCTATCTATCTATCTATCTATCTATCATCTATCTATTATCTATCTATCTATCTATCATCTATCTATCTATCTATCTATCTATCTATCTATCTATCTATCACATATCATCTATCTATCACCTATTTATCTACCTATCACCTGTATATTATCTACCTTTCTACTATCTATCACCTGTATATTATCTATATTTCTACTATCATCTATGCCTTTATAATTTTGAGGCAATCCATTTTTTTTGAGAAACTTTCTAAGAAATAGCTTATTTATACAAAAGTCATAGCATAGATTTGATTCTTATTGAGTTTTTCAGGAACTATTTATGGATTGTTTTCTATATGCATTGTACTAGGTGCAATGGGAAGTAAAATTATCAATAATGTCAGCTAACATTTATTGAGAACTGATTTTATTCTTGGAACTTTCCTAAACAGTGCATAATATCCATTAACATTCTTATAGCTACCTCACTAAGTAGCTGCTCTTATTATATCCACAATAAAAACATTTCATAAAATATATTTGAATACAGACTAGGATATGGAATACTGAATACACAACTGGAATTCATACTGACATGGAAAAAAAGTTGTTTCTAAGTATTTAACCCATTCTATTTAATGCTTATGGTACATCAAAACTTTTACTTTATGTTAAAATGTTTTTGCACATATTGCCTTTCTATTATATACTGTAAAATTCTTACAGCGCTGACTACTGTACCACTTAATGAGATGTGATGTTAGGTGAGCTGCATAAACTGTCCGAGATTCCTTTTGTGTTGCTGTTTATGTTTCCACCTCCTAGTCTACATTCAAATATATTTTATGAAATATTTTTATTGAAATCACCTAAAAGGTGTGTGTGCGTGTGTTTAGAGAAGTTTTTCAGGACCGTTTTTCTGAAGTGTTTATTTCAGACATGATTGGAAATTTACAACATACTCTTAGTAAAACAGCGACACCATATTTAGTGCCAAGACCTTTATACAATTTCTGAATTTAGAATAAAATAATGTTTTTGTATAATTAAGGTGTGTTGCAGTCCTGACATCATTTCTATTCTAGCAAGAAAAACTAGAGGACTCTGAAGTGGTGTTTATATATATATGTGTGTGTGTGTGTGTGTGTGTGTGTGTGTGTGTTTATACATATATGGTGTGTGTATTTATATATGTCATGTGGCATAGAAAACAGCCATAGAAGAGCAAATGATACCACCCCACCCCTTTTGAGATCATCCCATTCTCTGTAAAATTCTCCATACAGACCTTTGGATGCTAACCAGGCTTATGATAACTGTCCTAGATAGCAGCTAGTTGGCTGACTTAATTCTTTCTGAAGCTTGTGTAAACATCAGGATGTCTCAGACAAATTAACCAAGTAATATTGGAGATATATTGACATTAATTAGTATATACATATTAATTAATTTATATTAATATGTACATATTGATTAATTTATATTGATTAATATATATTAATTGATTTCAGAGAGGAAGGGAGAGGGAGAGAGATAGAAGCATCAATGATGAGAGAGAATCATTGATTGGCTGTCTCCTGCATGCCCCACACTGGGGATAGACTGGGAATCAACCTGTGACCTCCTGGTTCATAGATTGATTCTTAACCACTGAGCCATGCAGGCCAGGGCTGGAGAGTTATATTTTAATCAAATTATAATGTTTATATAATTCTTACCACTAAAGTATTGTTTCCCCCCCAAATTTAAAACCATCTACATCATTTATACAGGAGTTTAGGGAGGCATATTTTATGAGTCTTTTTTTTTTTGGTGTGTGAAATGGACAAACAGAAGCAATTACTTAAACAAACAAGTGATAGAATATAAAATAATTTGTTGTTAAGGATTAGGATGGATGGTAGAGCTTACAGAAATTATGGAAAAGAAAAAATTAAAGTGGAGGAGAAAACGACATATCTAGGCATTTAAAGAGGAAGAAGAGGAAGAAAAGGAAGAAGAATGAGGGGTGGAGACAAATGTGTGCGTTTGAGTGTGTGGCTAAGATTATGGGCAATAAAACATTCAAGTGTATATACTCGTACAAAGATTCAAAACGGTGAGTAAGCTTGAAACTGAGAAAGAGAAAGTGAGAAATTTCCTCTGAAATTGTGATAAAATATAACTAGTGTTTTGGGTTTTCTGTTATCTCAGACATTGCGTTACATTTTATAGTAATACCCAAGACCAAATCATTAACTTAAAGGTTTTCTAACCTTCGAATAAAGGAGTTCTACCTTGTAATAAAAATAAGATGGGGTTTGAAGAACTTTTGACCCTAATGAGGGTCAAGGAGAATCAGTATTAATATATCTGTACTATTTTATATATTTCTCTGGGGAACCTTCACATCTGTTTTTCCATTTTATCCTCACAATAACTCTGTAAAGTGAGAAAGACAAATATTACACTCCTCATTTTATAGATGGGAAACTGGGGTCCATTAAGGTCAAATGACTTGGCTAAAGTAGAACAGCCAAGATTAGAACCCAGGGCGCCTAACACTGCATGTAGAACTCTTTCTAACACACCCCGATACCTCCCATACTGGCCTCTCGAAAGCTGCATTGTGGCATAAGTGTAAGTCAAGTTATTTTCATTCGCTTTATTTCCCTGAATTAGGAATTTTGAGAGGGCTAACACCTTAGTGTATGTACAATGGATTTTTCCTATTAGGTAACGCTGCCCTTTGCTTCACCCACCACACAGCTGGGCTAAGTAATTCGAAAGGAATGTTGTCATGCCAAAGACTCAAGGAAAAGTAGGTTGAGTAAAAATCAATTTATTAAAACAAATCCAGGGTTTTTAAGAGTCCCTTGGTCAAACATTAAGGTGTTCTTACCACAGAAATACATAATAATTTTATGTGTTTGGATATATAGCAAAAAATCAAAAACGATTACCCTTTCTGAAAATATGACTGTTTACAAAGCCCTAGAATGTGTACTTTCAAAAAGCCTAGAAACCAAACTCATAAAAACACAACACTGCTTTGACACATAGAAGTATTAGACTACAGAAGAGTTATTTTGAGCATTAAATAATAATGCCATGTTTTTTTCTCTTAATGATGAACTAAGTTGATTTGTTTGGGAAGTTCTATCAGACAACTCCAAGAGATAAATTTGTTCCAGGTGTTCATTAAAGAAAGAAAGAAAGAAAGAAAGAAAGAAAGAAAGAAAGAAAGAAAGAAAGAAAGAAAGAAACTCATCAAGCAAGATTAAGGTCTAGTTTTGTTTTCTTCTGTCCTAGAACTTGGCTTGTTCCGCATGAGATGAAACTCATGTGATTTTTCTCCCTGCAATCTAATCTGTCAGCGTACAGAGGATTCAGGGTAGTCAGTATGAAGAGATCTGTTACTCCTAACAATCCTTTCTCTTTAAATAGAATCCACTTGAAATGAAACTGGGGTTTATATTTCACCCATGGGAGATAAACATTGACAACTGAATTAGAGTACTAGATTTTCTTAGATGTCTCAGTACATTTACAAAGTCCAGTGAACTAAAATCTAAAAAAGGAGAGAATAAGACTGCTGCCCTAATAAGAGCTGTGGGAATAATGGGGCTCCCTTTACTTGTCCATGGACAGGCAGTAATGTATAACATTTTCTAGAAATATAATATAGTATTCAAAGCTTCAGTATTTGAAGAGCTGGGACAGCCGAAAGCAGTAGCCAGGATGCCCAAAGAAAGGGCTGAGACAATGTCAGAACAGAAAATAGGCAAAGCAATAACTCAAGAATCTGGGAAACATTGTGCTGATTCATGTGTTTGTTTTGCTTTGTTTCACAACTATTTTTTTACATTCATTAGGTAAAAGAAAGAGATGAATTGAGGCACTCAAATGTGGCCTTTTATTGTTTACACTGGAGACCCAGTGCACAGATTCATGCACATTGAAAGGAAATTAATTAGAAGGTGGCCAGCGGGGCAAGACTGGGCCAGAAGGGTGTCTGCAGAGTGAGTGGGGTCCCTCCAGAAGGTGGGGTCCCTCAGCCTGGCCTGTGGGGATGGGGCCAAAACCAGGGGTTCTGGAATGCAAGAGGGCACTCTGCAAAGTTGCTGTCGCTAGGCAGCTCCTGCGTTGAGTGTCTGCCCCCTGGTGGTCAGTGTGCATCATAGCTACTGGTTGGAGCATCTGCCCCCTGGTGGTCATTGCGCATCATAGTTACTGGTCGGACAGTTGAATGGTCGGATGGTCGCTTAGGCTTTTATATATACAGATGGGTAACAACTATTTGGATTTTGTAGTTCTATATGACAGATAGGTTTGTAAGCATAACAGATGCCCCTTGGGGGTAATACACTAATAGAACACAGTATAGCCTGCTCAATAGATGCAAAACACATTTCTATTGAAAAGGTACTTAAAAAAGAATTCTCATCTATTGCTATACTTAGAAGTCATAACTGGGGCTGGTTTTCTAAGAAATCTCCATGTTCAAATTGCCTGATCCTCAAGACATCCTAGCAGCCTAGAGGTGTCAGTGACATGTTTCTCTTGGGGGGGGGGGGGCAGGTGGTGGTGGCGTAAAACAGTTTCTCCACTGATTTCTCGTCTTCAGTGTTCTGGAATGTGTTTCTGTTCTTGAAAGGACCTACATATTACACAGTGGAATGGAGACTTTACGGTGGCTTGAGTTATAGGTAATTCTGTTGAATCATTGCATGGAGATCAGGGAAATGGTGGTAGGTAACATTGGTATAGCACACCTTACATGGCAGGTTCTAGTCTAGGTGCTTTACTTATAATAATTTGCTAATCCCTCATGATTGCCCTGTTTTATACAGGAGGTCTGTGGGACACAGAGGTGTTGGGGAGCTCGCTCAAGGTCTTATATTAGTAAATGGTGAAGCTGATGCTTTCTCCCAGAAATTCTGGGCCCAGAGTCTGTGCTCATCCCCAATAGTCCGCAGCCTCCCTGGGAAGTGTGTCATAAGGAGCTCTACTGCCTTTGCTCATACAGTCTGCCCTCCCACCTGGAACTTTCTATGCAGAATTTGCCTTTTGTCTGCTCAAAATTCCCTACTGTTCTCTCATGGAAAGGCTTCCATTCCTCAAGTTTTCATTCTCCAGAAAGAAAAGGCATGAGCGAATCCTATTCTCTCAATAAAGTGGAACCACAGATCCAGGAGGGAAAAGGCTTCTGATTAAATGAATTCACCCCCAGTGAGAAAGGTTATGGGCAAGCTTGTATTTGTATTAATAACAGGAGCAAAAATTACTAAGTCAATCTTTAATACATTTAATTTGGGAGCAAGTTACACAACGTTTAAAACAGATAGCTAAAAAAAATAAAAATAAAACAGATAGCTATATTAGGTTAAACAATATGTAATGGCCATTTTTAGGGCAAAAATGATTGGATATCACCAATCTTGCTTGGTTCCACCTAATAATGTGGGCTCAAGGAGAAACTTCTTGACACCTTATAAAATTCAACCCACTCGTTCGGCTGGTAAGACCAGGGGTTAAAATCAGCCCAAACCCAGGCAGGAGCTGTCTCCTAAATCCTCAGATCGCATTTCTGAAAGCTGCCATGTTGCTGGACATACCTGCTTCCTTGCACAAGCAAGAGTGGAATAGTATGTGCTGGGGAGTGGCTACCCCACCAGAAGGGGGCGCCCTTGAGAAGTGACTTTGTGCAGGCTGCTTCCAGTGCTGAGCCCTTGCTCTGATCAGAGTCACTTCCTCAAAGGCTGCTGGCAGTGAAAGCGGCTGCTTGGTCTGCAATCTCCCTTGATCTGCTGCCAGTCACCTTTGGATAAACCCGTAGTGAAGAGGATACAAGGACATTTGCGAACTTGCTAGAGAGAAAAAAAGTATTTCCAGAAGTCTGTGCAAAACCAAAACTCACCATGTTATAACCCAGTGATATTTGGATTTGCAAATATAAATGACCATGTATTTGTGTGTGTGTATGTGCAGGTGCATGTGTGTATATATATTCACAAGAAATGATATTCTTGAAATGACCCCATAACCAAAAGGTAAACATCCATGTATCTAGATTTTCAACATATTATAGACATGATTGTTCTATAATATGTACAATAATAACCCAGCTTCGTAAGGATAGAAAAGATGGTTTTGAAACCCTGTTGAATCACTGAAGAAAGACTAAACTGTATTCCATAAGATTTAAAGGTTAAATCTATTTTGAACAATTGTATTCAGAGTTTGAGTGAATTGAGTTTTCATCTACTCATCAACCCCCCCTCTCCCCAGAGGTTTCTGTTCTAGATCATTCTTGATTAAAGGTAGTTCGTTACAAAAGGTAGGTAGGTTGCAGCTGCATCTGGGATATACGGCCCCTGCAGTCCTGTTCTGGCCCCAGAAGACTGCCCTCTCCTATCTGTGGAATATGTTTGACTGTGGCTCCAGGCCACAATAAGGAACACATCAAATCCTAGGAATAGACGCATAATCTTCCAATAAACTGATATCCACCCAGCTGAGCTTGAAAGAGAAATTCATAGACACAAAGTCAAGTAAATAATCATAAGTGTTGTATATATACATATATAGATATATGTGTGTGTGTGTGTGTGTGTGTTTTTTTTTGTGTGTGTGTGTGTGTGTGTGTATGCTCTGGTTCAGTCACTCTCTCTATTCATCATGGTTTCTTTCAACATTTTCTAGAAAATTCCTCATGAAAACAGTTTCAATGCTAGTCATCTGTCACTATTATCATCAGTTTGGGGTCCATAGAATTTTTTAAATTGTTCTTTTTTTCTGTTAACTAAATACATATGTCATTTCAATATGTAATTTCTTAGGGGCTATTCAAAGTGGGGGAAGTGTTCGCTTTAGAAGGAAGTCAGGAAAACTCTATGACTCTGGCTTTTTTTTTTTCCTTTCCTGCCCTGCTTTCTCTACCAAAAGCAGCATGTGGTAAAGTGCTTGCACCACAGACACTGGCCTTTTCTTCTTGTGGAAAAAGGCTGTGCTGTTTTACGGTGGCCTGGAGGCCAGGAGCGCTCCTTGCCAGGGGCTGCTGCTCTAATGGCTTCACCAAGCGCAGCGCCCGCAGGAGCAGAGGCTGAGCCTGCTCACCCATCCTCTGCTCTGGAACCTGGAGCGGAGGCTCTGCTCTCCAGAGCTGTCTTCTCCTTCCTCTTCCCTTCTCTCTTTCCCTCTCCTGCCTTTTTATCAGAGCCCTCACACGGCATTTATCAGAGGTTTCCCGTAAATGCAGTTTCTTGCATTTTTATTAACGTTGACACAAATGGGATATGTGTATAGATGAGCCAGGTTATTCGATTTAAACACACAGATGTTTATCCCACATACAGAATTTTTATTCATCTGCTATTGCTTCATTTCTATTATGAATGTTCGCCATAAGAACTAGTGAGAAAAGTGTTTACAGCAGTGTCAGGCTCTGAAACACATATTGGCTTCTGGCCTTAAAGACCTTGTAAACTTTTCTGTGCCACTTTGGCTGTATCTGTAAAATACAGGAGTGAGATCCCTATAAAAACCTTCGTGGGAGAGTGCCCAGCTCACACTTGGCACTCAACACATCTTTGTTGTCTGTGCTATTAAGAAAGTAATTGTATAGGATGCTTGGTACAAGTGAAAATATCTTGTGGTTCTTTAAAAATATTAACTTAATACCTAAAACATTTAGTTCACCTAAATTCATTTTACTATGGTAAAATATCAAATGAGGGCATATTTTGGCAATACTTGCAAAAGTAAAGGTGATTTTAATTAAAATTAAATTTAGTGGTAAGCTATCAAATAAAAAAATTTGTAAAATAAAAAAAAAATCAAAATTTAAGTGACTTTTAGCCCTTACTTTAAGTAATTTATATCTATAATTTGCAAATAAATTATTGAATTTGGAAATTTAAAAAACTAAGGATGTGTTTCCTATCACTAGATCCTTGGTGTGCAAGATGCGATCCCAGACTCCACAGCGTTAGCATTAGTTAGCTGGGAGCTGGTTAAAAGGGCAGCATTTCAGGTCCAGGTAGGACCCAGATATCCCGATGCATCTCAAATCCCCTTGGTGGATCATAGGAACGCTCTATAGCCTTAAGCACGCTATTGTATCTGCAGATGGACAGCCATTCAGCATTGCTTGAATATACCAAGTGATGAGAAAATCCGTGTCTTGAGGCAACTTACACTATTAGTGGTCTAATTATTGGAAATATCTTCCATGTTTGTAAAAGAATATTTCTCATGTCAAAAGGATAACAATGTCTACCCTCTGTAACTTATACTAATTTAGGTTTATTGTCTTCTTACATAAGAACAAAACAGTCACAATCCCTTGTAGAAAAGTGCCACTAAAGATTTAAAAAAAGAGGGGGGAAATCACATTTCCAATAAGTCCTTTTTGATTTGTACTAGGGATGGGCAAGTTACTGCCTTGGGCCAAACCTGGCTAGGGGCCTATTTTTGTAAATAAAGTTTTACAGAAACACAGCTATGCCCATTTGTTTACACATTGTCTCTGGCTGCTTTCCTGTTACCATAGCAAAGTGGAGTAGCTGCAACAGAGACAGCATGGCCCACAAAGTCTAAAATATTTATTATCTGTCCCTTTACAGAGAAGAAGTTTTCTGATCCCTGGTCTACACTAAATAAGCATTCCCATGTCTTCTACAGCAAACATTGATTAAACTTCCTGTGTGTGGCAGGTTGGGGTTTCAGAAATAGAAAAAGACCTCATCTTCAAGAACGTCATCCTCAACACGTTCTTTCTTTTATACCATTACTTATAAATAGCATTTTAAAGTGGGATGCCTAGATTTAAACTTAAAATGAGATTTAAGGAGCATTGAATAGCAGTACCGATCTGACAGATTGCAGGAAGGGACGCCTCTGTCCTACAGGCAGAATCTGGTGACGCACAGAGCATCCACTATAGTCTTACTACTTCTAATGTTGTCTAATAGATTCTTTTTTTAAAAAAATATATATATATTTATTGATTTTTTACAGAGAAGAAGGGAGAGGAGACAGAGCCAGAAACATCGATGAGAGAGAACCATCAATCAGCTGCCTCCTGCACACCCCCCACTGGGGATGTGCCCACAACCAAGGTAAATGCCCTTGACCGGAATCGAACCTGAGACCCTTGAGTCCACAGGCCAACACTCTATCCACTGAGCCAAACCAACTAGGGCTGTCTAATGGATTCTTGTGTGTCTTATATCTTCTGCTGGAATTAAGAAAGAGTCCTTTCTGATTTACCAGGGCATTCACCAAAGTACTCAGCATATGCTTTCTTGCACGTGGCAGGTGTTCCATGGAAATTACTGACTTCATCATAAACATCTAGCCCAGCTAAACATTAACCATGTAACCATGAATTGCTCTGTATATATAAAACCAGAGACCATGTACTGAATATATTGCCACAGCCAGATAGTGTACATTCACAATAATGCTTTATTAATTCACAATAATGCTTTATTAATTCACAATAATGTTTTATTAATTGATATAAAGTTAATTCACTTTGTTTTCAGGGAATATCCTTGTTTTACTATTATTTAATTTAAATAAATTTAAATTTATTTTTATCAATTTAAATTAAATTGATAAAATTATATCAATTTACAGAAAAGCTATAAAATGGTATTCCAGTATACCCACATTGTTTCTCCTTTATTAACATCTTATATTAGTATGATACATTTGTCATAATTAATGAGCTGATAATGACACATTATTTTTTACTTCAGTTCATATTTGATTCAGATTGATTTCTTTGCTTTTTACCAAAGTTATTTTATTTTCTAGGATTTCACCCAGAAGAGCTCATTATATTATTTAGTCATGTTTCCTTTGGTTCCTCTTGGCTGGGACAGATCATCAGATTTTCTTGTTTTTGATGACCTTAACAGTTTCGAAGAGTACTGGTCAGGTATTTTGTGGAATGTCCCATGAGTAAGCTTTTGATGAGCTGAAGTGTAAAAAACGGATACCCTAAGTGTGGGTTTATTGTTCAACTCCTTTTCGCCAGCCTCCATGCTCTCAGAGTGGGGATTTCCTATTTTATGTTGGCTTTGCTAACGTTTCTGGAAGTGGTCACAGTGAATAATACAATAAAAAACAAACCAGCTGTCCCCCCACCTTCTGCAGTCAAAGAGAATGTCTAGAATGTGGAGGAGTGAGGAACTTTGTGCTCTCCATCACAGTTGATCAATTAATGGCTGCTGATGTCGTGAATAAGCATCCCTTTCCTGTCTTCTAACATTTAGAGCCAAAGAGTTATTCATGATCTTATTTGAAAGAGCACCCCTTTTTTTGGTGACAGTTATGAAGTATAAGCATTTTGTAATCATTGCATAAATGTCATTGCTTACAAATCCTCTTCCATTTAAAATACTTACTTAATATACTCATATTTTACAGGAACATTTCAATCTCTTCCACCCATTTACCAAAACACATTCTGACAATATGTTCATTAGCACGTACTCCTAGCCATTGTTAATATGCTATTTTTAGAGTAATTAGCTACTTTGTATGCAGTTTTAAAATACCCTGGTTTCAGCCAAATAACACTATGTCTTTAGAATGCTTGCTATTTGTTATATAAAATTTCAGGTGAGTTTAGTAGTGGAAGTCTACTTCTCATGTGTCATTCTCTCCAGGGCACAGGGCAATGGTATTTACAAGTAAAGAGTTGATGCCCAATGAGTGACATCGGGTAAGATTTATTCACAGTGTCCACAGCCTCTGTTATGTTGGTCTCGCTGGCAAAAAAAAAAAAAAAAAAAGAAGCAAAAGAAAAAAGAAAAAAAAGAAAAGAAAAAAAAATGTGGGAGCCTGGCCAGTATGGTCAGTGGTGGAGTACTGACCCATGAACCAAGAAGTCACTGGTTTGATTCCGGTCAGGACACATGCCTGGGTTGTGGGCTAGATCACCAGTAGGGGCGAGCATAAGGCAGCCAATCAATGTTTCTTTCTCATCGATGTTTCTATCTCTCTATCTCTCTATCCCTCTCTCTCTCTCTCAGATCAATAAAAACATGCTTAAAATTTTTTTTAAAATAGGTGGGGGGATGTCATGAGCTTCATACCTTCCATCAGGGTTAAATCTAATGGCCAACAGCCCTGGGATTTGTACATCCAATTATGGTGAAGCCATAGATGGTGGCCTTACTGAAATGAACCCTGCTTATTCCATTTGCAGTGGAGAGGACCCAACATCCACATTGACTGGATGCATCTGTGAGTGTGCTATATATGAGTAATGACCTTTATTACCTTAACTCTGTCCATGGCAAATGTAGCCCCATGCCAGCATTACCACTATATTACTGACTGTAGTGTAGTTAATACCATCCCTTGATGTGTGTAGTGCTCAGGCTGCAAGACCATACGCAGAGTTTTAAACCATATGCTAATTACTCAAGAATAACCAGGAAGCCTACTCAAGAACACAAGTCTAAGTAAAGAGATTTATTGTACAATAGTTGAATAGTCAATAGAATTATTAATGTCAATAAATTCTTGCCTGTAGATTAGACATTTTAGATGAAATAGGCACAAAAGTCACACAAGGAATAAATAAAAATCTGAATAGTCCTAGATCTACTAAAAGAATTAATTTAAATTTAAAACTTTTTGTACCAAGAGAATTCCAGGCCCAGTTGGCTATACTAGTTTAAGGGAAACTGTAACATCAACCCACACAAAGCAAAATCTTCTGGAGAAGAGAAACAAGAAATACACCCCAGTTTGTTTTATGATGGCTTGTACTTCCCCAAACCAGACACGGACATTATAGGAAAGGAAAATTACAGGCCAACCTCTTTTATGAACATGCAGCAAATATCCTAAAAAATATATATAAACAAATCAAATCAAAATCAGCAATAACTTCCAGTATGAAGTAGTGTTTATTCAAAGAATGCAAGCAAGGTTTGATTCTTGATGCTCAATCAATGCAACTCACTGCATTGACAGAATGAGAGAAGAATCATAAGTCCATTTCAATGTGACAGAAAAAAAAACAAAACACATTTGCTAAAATTTTACTCCCAGTATTGTAAAGTTATGTAATAAAATTGGAATAGAAAAGAACTTCTGACATAGCAATTAAAAATAAATTAACACAAATATCAAACTTATTATTGAAATACTAGAGGTCCAATGCACAAAATTCGTGCAAGGGCCTTGGCTCCCGCCCCTGTGGGGGCCACGCACCTCTGCCGCCTCTGCCGCCTCTGCCGCCTGGGCCTCAGCCCCCCCCTGCCATGGCTTTGTCCGGAGGAAGGAAGGAAGGACATCCAGAAGGACGTCTGGTCTAATTAGAATATTAAGCTTTTATTATTATAGATTGAGACCTTTATCAAATTAAATATGAGCCAGGGATACAGGGATACTGCCTACCATAATTTGTTTTCAACATTCTATTCATGGACAAAAATAAAGAAAAATAAATAAATGTTATAAAGATGAGAAAGCAGAATAAAAATGGTCATTTTTGTATATAACTTTAGTTTTATCTAGAAAATCCTGAAGAACCTAGTGATTATTAGAATTAGGGAGTGAATGAAGCCATCTTCTGTATACAAGATTAATAAAGAAGCATCAGTTGCATGAATACATTGAAAGACTATTATAATTGCATCAACCTATTGAATTATAATTTTGTATATATTTTGCAAACATAATTTAAACAAAAAATTTCAGACAGAAAACAGTTCAATACTGTATGATTTTATTTGCATAATGTTTAAAAACATGGAAAACCAAAATATGTTGCTACCAGTCAGGATAGTGGTTACATCTGGGTAGGAGTGGGGGGAGACTGACAGCAGGGACAGAGGAGCCTTTGGTGATGTTGGTAACATTTATTTTTTTGCTTCTGGATGATTGAAACACCCATGTGGTTACTTTGGAAAATCTTCCCAGTTGAGCATTTATTACTTGGGCAATTTCCTGTGTTTGCATGAAACTTCAGATAAATTTTTTTAAAAAAATTTACACACACACTCATTTATGGAATATAATGACCAACATAAACTGATGAACAAAAACAGATCCAGAGACAGAGCAGCATCGATCAGACCATCAAACCTCAGAGGGAAGGTAGGGGAGGGTGGGGGTAAGGGAGAGAGATCAACCAAAGGACTTGTATGCATGCACATAAGCCTAACCAATGGACACAGACACTAGTGGGGTGAGGGCATGAGTGGGGGGGGGGGGTTGGGGGGTAATGGGGGGAAAAGGACACATATGTAATACCTTAATCAATAAAGAAGTTTAAAAAAATTTACACACACACACACACACACACACACACACACACGCATGCGTGTGCTCTCAGCCCCTAATTTCTATGCTTAACTATTTTTAAAAAATGTATTTTTATTGATTTCAGAGAGGAAGAGAGAGAGAGAGAGATAGAAACATCATTGATGAGAGAGAATCATTGATTGGCTGCCTCCTGCACGCCCACACTGGGGATCAATCCTGCAACCCGGGCATGTTCCCTGGCCAGGAATCTAACCGTGACCTCCTGGTTCACATGTTGATGCTCAACCACACCAGCCAGGCTCTATTCTTAACTCAATACTTCTCTCTACTTAGGCTCATGAGCACTACTTTCGAATCTCAATATATTAGCTAAAGTCATCATATTAAACCACAGGTCAAATCACTTTCCTTCATTGTTCAAACAACTAGTGATTTCCCACGGCACTTAGAAAAAAGAAATTTCTTATATGAGCCAATAAGATCCTCCATGATTTGCCCCCAGGCTCTCTGCTTTCATCTCTTCCATCACCAGCCTCAGAGCTGTTCCTCCAACCCATTTACTATGCTTCCACCTGGAGTCTTCCCCTCCGCCCCCCCCCCCCCCGCCAGAGCCATGATATCCATTCCATCTCTCCTCTCTTTCAGTTCTTTACTTAAATTTTACATATTCAATGAGGCCACTCTAAAGTTCAACATTATGGTGTGAACATCACATATACTTCCCAAATTTCCTAACACCTTCCCTGATTTCCCTTTTAGCACTTACCATTTGGTATGCAAAACGTACAGTGTTTACTTTCCATCTATCCTCTACAAATGCCAGTTCTGTGATGACAGATTTTTCCCCCCCAGTTGTGTACTTTGCTATATCCTCAAAGCTAGGAATATAGAAATGCTTAAAAAGCCTTAGTTGAATGAATGAATAAATGAATGAATAAAAAAGGACAAAAGATAGACAAGGGCTAATGTTAAGAGTGTTCAGCTGATTTCTTCCAGATGTTGGGATAAAACACCTTAAACACTGCCTCAGGTTAGAAGCATTCTAGAAATACTGGCAGGAATAAAACCTTAGATGAATCATTTGTATACTTTCTACTATTAAAGGAATGACCAAGCAAAGTGGCTTGTCTACAACTTGTAGCTACATTAGTGAGAAGGGAGCTTAATTTCACCTTTTAGTAATAAAAATAGGGCTAATACACCTATTCTTGTTAATCTGAGATTCTAATCTGCTAAATTAGTTTTGAACTTTAAATTCAAACACACACCACACACATACACACACACACACACACACACACACACACACACACGAGCAAATTGCCCTACCTTAGAAGTCTGTCTATTCTTGGAGCTAAATACTCTTTTCACACATATGACAAAATCCCAAAGTAATTGAATTACTGGAGGGACTTTTAATATTAAAATCACATTTTTTTTCCAGACTCCAAAATGCAATTTTGACAAGAACTGATAAAAAATGTATTTGCTAAGCAAAATCTTTTGAGAGTGGTCATTTGGAGAGAAGTGAAGCAGAATTAAGTCGCAACAGGAGTTAGGGAAAATGAGCCAAATAATATGAGATTTACTGGAATTTGGTTAGGGAGTAGCTGAGAAGCTTGTCTGATTCATTTCCAGTTTAAAAAAAATAAAAAGATTTGTGCATTGCCCTTTCACGGAGACTGAACTTCAAAGAATTTATTAGCAACTGTTACCAGGAAGGTGTGGGAGAGACCCTTGTTCACACTGTAGTTTTCAAGAGCATGAACCCCTCACCATTTCATGACAATTAGTTAAATGGTTAGAACAGGAACTTGGCCTCTGGATGAATATTTTAAATGTAAAACATTCTTTAGAGCAGTAGTTCTTCATCGAAGATGCCAAGATGCACACTTGGAGAGTTTAAAAAAAATAGCTGACGGCCAGTTTTCTACCTCTGTATTTTGATTTTGTATTTTCCAGAAGGAGGGCCCAGGTATTAGGATTGTTTTACGTTCTTTTAAAACTTTAAAATGAATAAGTCGTGTTTATTTATTTTTGTATTTTCAGATTTTTATGTTGTTCAGAGTTTAGATAAGCACCGGGGATTGAAATCCACTACCTTTAGGGAAGTGGTGATT
Organism: Eptesicus fuscus; assembly: GCF_027574615.1. Taxonomy (NCBI): domain Eukaryota; kingdom Metazoa; phylum Chordata; class Mammalia; order Chiroptera; family Vespertilionidae; genus Eptesicus; species Eptesicus fuscus. The sequence goes on from NC_072475.1 coordinate 10,582,814, forward strand.
TCATCTCTGAGTAAAATACTTGAAACTCTTTGATGGCTAAAGCCAACTGTGGGCAATGTACCTGTATGTGCAAAGAGCAAAAAATGGGATAATAAATCTGTTACCTATGAATATAAAATTCTAAAGAATCAAATGGTTTCCTAAATGCATCAATAATTTTAAGATATAAGTACAGATAATGACTATCTGTTTGGTGACTTTTTTTCATGTGTTCATTCCCTAAAACAGTGGATAACTTATTTAAGGAGAAGATGATGATTTGTTTTTGTAACGGTCTAAACATTTCCTGTTCTATCATTATTCACTCTTACTTAGCAGTGGAATTATTTTATTTACTAGAATCATTACTTGAGTCGTTTCCTATAATTATTATAATTATTCATAATTGGTTAGGACTACAATTTAATAAAACACAAATTAGACACATGGCACAGAAAAGCTACCATTAGCGACCAGCTAGCAAGCTTGTTTCCATCAGAAATGCAGGATGTGACTAAAGACATATATGAGGATGTGCAGTTATTCTTAGGGGTATCAATTACTACTTGAGTACACAAGGCTCTGTGCTCTTGAATCATTCCTGGTAAAACAGTTTCATCCTTGTTATTAAATTCCTCTTCATGAACACATTACGCAGGGCAAATCTTTCCCTTTAGCCAATGGAAAAAGCCTTTGAATCAGAGTCTTAACACCTTTCCATAACATAAGATTTTCTTTTGGAAACTCCTTAGAGTTTAGATCCCTTTCATGTCATAGCTCCCGAATGCCAGCTCCTAGGCCACATGGTTAATTCAGGTTCCGAACATGGTTTACTCCTCTATTCGTTGGCACACACACTTACTCCTCACTTGATGAAATGCTTTTGGGTTGTGAGTCTAGTTTCTCTCTCTGCCTTGTCTTTGGATATATAACTGCTTTCTAAAATCCCATGAGACTGGGGATTGAAGTCACTGCTTTTTGTCTCCTCTTTTACAAAGAAAGGTTGGTATGCAGAGCAGCATGTCGTTATTTTTTTGGGAATCTGGGCACACCTCTGGGACTTGTGACCTGGTTTGAGCTGTTGAGGGATTTTTTTTCCTAATCACTAATACCCAGAAACATCTTCTGTAAGTCATGGAGTGCTCTCCATGACATCCTAGAACTCTAGCTTAGTGTTAATTTGGATGAGAAACTTCTGAAGACAAGATTATACATATACATTCCCTAGAGGGGGAAACAGCCCTGTCTGAGTGAAGTGTGATAATTTACTACAGTTTATGGGATAATTTATCCAGATCACATATCTTAGGTGCCTGAAGGCAATTGGGGATTCTAGAAGTCTTTTTTTCTTAAACATACATTTACTGGTATCTACAGGGTTAAAACAATTCATTTATGACCAAGACTTATGCTTATAAAAATAATACTATTGACAGGAATTCTATATTTTAGTAGAAGTCAAGCAACAAATTTCTGTTATTGTATGTATATGTAGTATCTTTAAGTCTTTCCAATTATAATTACCTGAAGATTTGAGCAATCAATAATATATTCACATCATAATAATCACTATAAGTGTTCAACATGTATTATCTCATTTATTCTGTGAAACAACCTTATAACATAAATGTATTTATCTGCACTTAAACATAAAAATATATAATTTTTCTGCAAAAACAATAAAGTAACTTGCCTGATGTTACACAATTAAAAGTGAGTGATATGGATTGATGGGTATGACTTCCCTGACTCCCAAGTCCATGCACATTTCACTGCGGAGTTCTCTCCTCTATGCCTGCTGTTTTGTATCTCACATTGCTGAGGGGAACTAAAATTGAGTGTAGAGATTTCTCTAACAGTAGGAGCTGGACATAACTTACTTAAATCTTGTTTATAGAACATATAATCTACAGTGGGCTGTCCATTTACTGACACTTACTGGCATATGTAATATATCTAATAGTTAATTGAATAAATGATTAATAGTGAAATGGAGTCAGGGAATTTACTTGAGAGTAGCATTTATTTATTTATTTATTTATTTATTTATTTATTTATTTTCTTTTTTGATTAAGGTATTACATATGTGTCCTTATCTCCCCATTGTGCCCCCACCCCTTTACTCATGCCCTCACCCTCCTGGTGTCTGTATCCATTGGTTAGGCTTATATGCATGCATACAAGTCCTTTGGTTGATCTCTCTCTCTTACCCCCACCCTCCCCTATCTTCCCTCTGAGGTTTGATGATCTGATCCATTCTTCTCTGTCTCTGGATCTGTTTTTGTTTATCAGTTTATGTTGCTCAAAGTCACTAATCATCTGAGAGATGCAAATCAAAACAACAATGCGGTACCATCTCACACCTGTCAGAATGGCTATCATCAACAAATCAACAAATGACAAGTGCTGGCGAGGATGCGGAGAAAAAGGAACCCTCGTGCACTGATGGTGGGAATGCAGACTGGTGCAGCCACTGTGGAGAACAGTATGGAGTTTCCTCAAAAAACTAAAAATGGAACTCTCATTTGACCCAGTGATCTCACTTCTGGGAATATATCCCAAGAAACTAGAAACACCAATCAGAAAGGACATATGCACCCCTATGTTCATAGCAGCACAATTCACCATAGCTAAGATTTGAAAACAGCCTAAGTACTCATCAGCAGATGAGTGGATTAAAAACTGTTGTACAACTACAACTACAATGGAATACTACGCTGTGGTAAAAATGAGTTCTTACCATTTGAGTGTAGCCATTTTGATAGGACTAGACCCTGAGTCACAACTTTTGGTCCAGGACTGTAGAAGTTTGGATAAGTTTATGCTGTTACATGAGATTGTAAAGTACAGGCTTAAAGAAGATAGATTTGTGGTTTTCTGCCGTGTAAATGTCCAGGGCTTTCTGATGACAATGACCAAGATCTTCTACCACCTAGGCTATTCTATTTTTTTTTTTAAGTCCAGGGTGATACACGCACCATCTGCTGATTCAACATTACAGACTGCAGGATGGAGAAGAAGAGAAATGGAGGGTATATGTGCCTTTCTTTTAAGAGCATGACTCCAAAATTGAACATCAACATAATTCACATTCTAGAGGTCAGAACTCCATCACAAGGAAAATCAAATTGCAGGGGAGACTGTAGAGGGCCGCCTGGGAAGGCACATGGACATTCTTTAAGTTGCTGTGTTCATTCATTTATCCAGTAAACATTTATTGAGCACCTGTTCCAGGTCCTGAAAATAGAGCTGTGAAGAATATAGACAAGAACCCTTGTCTTCATAAAGCTTACAACCTGTGAACAAAGTAAAATATATCCTAGGTGGAAGGTGGTAAGTATGAGGAAGGAAAATAAAGCAGTGAAAGGAAACAGAATAGCGATTGCCAATGGAAAAAGATAGGTTATAATTTTTAAAAATCTGTGTCCAAGAAACCCTTGCTGAGAAGGTAACATTTGAGAAAAGATCTGAAGTACCATTCTGGTGAATATCTGGGCAAGAAAAAATAGTAGCAGAACCCTGATGCTGAAGAATACCTAGAGATGTATCCACAGTGGAGAGAACACAGTGGAAGAGGGAAGCACCTGAGATCCAGGAGTGAATGGAGACTTGGGTCATGTACAGAAGTCATTGCGAGGATTTCAATCTGAGTGAGCAGAGAAGCTTTCGGAGCTGAAGTTACCTGAGCTGACTGATATTTTTAAAAGTTTACTTTGCCATTTACTTTACTTGACTGAGGGAGCACATGAGGTGTGAGAGGTAGTCTGGTGCTTAAAGCATTGCAGAGAGTTGTAGGCCAGAGTAAGGACCTCAGGTGTCATTGGGAGTCCAATGAAAAGCCATCATCAGAGGATTTTATGGCTGGTAGGTATATGATTTGAAGTCTGCTTGTTAGATGAAAATAAATATTACTCTAGATGCTTTGGCTCAGTGGATAGAGCATTGGCCTACAGAGTGAAGGGTCCCAGTTTGATTCAGGTCAAGGGCACATGCCCAGGTTGTGGTCCTCAGTAGGGGGTTGTGCAAGAGGCAACTGATCAATTATTCTCTCTCATCATTGATGTTTCATTCTCTCTCTCCCTCTCCTTCCCTCTCTGAAATCAATAAAAATATAGTAAAACACACACACACACACACACACACACACACACACAAATAAATAAATACAATTAGAACATATGAATAAGCATCTTAGAAATATATTATTGTTATTTTATTAAGCACAACTTTAAATTTTATTTTATCATGTATTTTAAATTCACCATTAAATATTCAAAGAATAAGCCCTCCGATGGAGTTAATATATACACGATTACCCAAAGAACATTTAAAAAATGGTAAGAAATGGCCAGTTTAATATTTTGGCATTTAATATCAAATGTTTCCATCATTTAACAGATATTGTCATGGGGTTCATAAGTTTTTCTAAGCAGTTATTTGTTTAAAGTTCAAAAGCATTAATTTTAAATGAGAGTAACTCAAAGCACTACCTGCGTGTAATTGAACTGTACAGTAGGATTAATGACAAAGTAACCTCTAGTGAAAAATAATATTAGTCATTCTTTTTCTGAAACATGGCCCGTTTCTTCTCTTCTAATAGCAAACTTCCTAGGGTGACCAGCCAGAAAAATATGCAGAATATGCACTAGTTAAATTACCTACTTAACATACAAACAATGTTCCCAACACAATCCAATTCCTCTTTTTTTTCTCTTAAACCGAACGGAACTATGGCTGTGCTCTTTGATCAAATATTTGATTCAATTATTAAAACTATATATTATATGTTCATGCTGACAATTTAATTTGTTTTTTCTTCAAATATATATACAGTATGTATATATGTATATATATGTATATATATCTTAGGTATATGTAATTTTTAAAGCTGGTTAACATACTGTCTCTTAGTATATCTTACTATAACCTCTCTTCTATTTGCTTCCATTAGAATCAACCTTGGTTTGCTTTATAAAATGTTACTCAACTTTCACAACATGTGACCTAACATTCAAAACAAAATTTGAATTCTTCCAGTTGATCATTTGATTTCAAAGCATATGGCTCTGGTCTCAAGCGATGGTGCAGAGTTAAACAATAGCATAGAATGGTACATTCAACTCTTGTCCCAAAATAAAACGTGGAGCTGTCTGTTATAAAATGCTAGACAATGGGAGTAATATCCTTCACTGATTGGACTGCTGTAACTTTTATCCCTGTATTAAGATAACATGTTTATCCCTCTGGCCCTGTTTCTCAAGAATTGCCCTTATGAAGTTGCACGCCAATGTTAGTAAGCTCTGTGATATTGTAAGCTGATAGCTTTTTTTTTAACCACCGAAGAATATAGCAAAAGTTGACTGATACAGCATTCTATAATAAAGGATAAAACACAATTTTTAAAGAAGACACTATTTCACAGGCACATTTGAGAAGAAACACAACCACTGAAATCATTTTTAAACATGAAGAGAGAGGGAGTGCCAACATCAAACATGACTCTGTGGAGGAAGGGAAGTTCCGTGAGGACACTGGTAAGGTACCCTGGAAATGTGGAGGTGCGGATGAGGGATGAGTGATGAGCAGCAGGTGAGTAGTTTACACTGTAGCAAAGGAAATAGCAATGCATAAAGGTGGAAGAATAACCATTTGGCTATGAAGAGTGAAAGGCCTAAGACACAGAGAATGGAAGAAAAGCTTTCTATGGAATAGGAAGAAAAATATTGTTTAGCATTTTATTGTTCACTAGACGGTGGCCTTTTGGGCCAGCACACTTTCATCTCCATGTTTCAAGTGGACTTTTGATTCCTGTCCATAAAGAAGTTGAGTTTTACTCTAGTAAAAGATGATGTTGGAAAAATGATTTTTAAAAGCAGAGTTCTATTGTTTCAACCACCATTTGATTCTGCTATCCTATTTTCTTTATTGGAAAATATCTCATATTAGTGGTTTATTTCTACTAACGTTATTTTGGCAAAAATGATTTCCTCTGTATCTCTGTACAATCTGGTTTCCACTCAGAGCATTTTGTGGAAATCACAATAACAGAATTCAACAGTGGCTCTCGGATCCACTGATCCTAAACCTGTTCCCAACTCAGGAGACACAGTTGAAGAATGTATTTGTGAACTTGTTTGGCTTTGTGAAATCACACTGTGCTGACTTGATTCCTACTCTTCGTCTAGTTTGGATTTGATGCATTTATAATCTTATAATTCTGCTACTTCCAAAGGTCTGGCTATTCCCACACTGATTTACTTTCTACTTTTAGATAGATGCATGGTGACACTCATTACATTTGCTTTCTGTAGATTTTAAATGTATATCTGTATCTTCTAACTCACTGAAGCTGTAGTTTCAAATCTCCACTGGCCTATGGAATATCCCACTTAAGTATTTTCTAATCTCTCTTTATTTGTTAATAAATAAATCTCTTAATTATCTCCTCCAAACCACTTACTTTTCTAAATTTTACCATTTCTGAGGATGTCACCACTATTTTTCTAATATCCATATTTATAAAAACCTTGGTATCATTTTTTTGTCTCCTTATCTTCTCCCTCTATTTCCAATAATATCATATATTTCAGATGTAAAGGCCATACATACCCTTTCATTCTATAATGAATCTGGAAAATATTGATGGACAAATAGTAAATTGCATATTTGGAATTAATATCTATTTGCTTTATTTTTATTTCTATGCCACAGCCTAATAATGGCCTTCTTTCCACAGAGAAGCCACAATAACTCTCAACTGCAATTTTGAGGTTCTTTTCTGATCCAACATTCCTTTGTTTCCAGGCCCAGCTCACTAGATGTTGGGCTCAATCCAAAATTCTTGGATCATTGTAGCCTCTTATTATACATAAAACCATGGCATTTTGGAGGGTGGTGTGGTGTGTGGCAAACAGCAGGGGTTGTTGCCAAACACATATTCCCAAGCAATTTCTTAAATGACACAGATTGATTTCTGGATTCGGGAGATGGAAGTTGCCAAGTTAACCTATGAGGCACTCCAAGTTCAATACCTGACCCAGCTAATTCATAACAGTGTTACTATTTTTAATGTAACAATGCAGGGGTGGGCAGCTTTTAAGGGCTCCTCACAGTTTTTGCAAGGTGGCAGCAATGAGAGCAAAGCAGGTTCCAGATTCCAGGACATTTTTTTGCAGGCAAACTTCAATAAGGATTTCTTCTCTCTACGACCACAGCTGTACCTCTGCCCTGACTGTGGTTCAGGTCTCCCCTGAATATTAATAGTACAATTCCAAAAGGAAACCTTTGCTTTGGACTATTGGATTTCTTTATTTTCCTATCAAGCTGTTTGGATGTCATTTTTATCAATTTCAATGTGTGTCTATTGAATAAAGCATTTCTAACTTCATAATTTACATTTGCCATCTTATTTCAAATCTTCTAAAACTTTTCTATGTTTTGAGGATATTATGCTAAGTGAAATAAGCCAGTCAGAGAAAGACAAGTATCACATGATCTCACTCATATGTGGGATCTATGAACAAAATAAACTGATGAACAAAATAGATCCAGAAACATAAAAGCATGGAACAGACTGTTGAATCTCAGATGGAAGGTGGGGAGAGGGGTGGTGATGGGGGAGTGGAGTGGGTCGGTGGGAACAGATTAACCAAAGAACTTGTATGCATACATGCATAACCCATGGACACAGACAATAGTGTGGTAAAAGCCTGGAGTGGAGGGAGGGGCAGGCTAGGAGGGTCAATGGGGAAAATAGGGGTCATCTGTAATGCTTTCAGCGATAAAGATTTTTAAAAAGTTAATCTTTTCCATAGACAAAAATATGATAAGTCAATTTGGTCTGATTTCTCTCATGGGAAATGATGTGGCTATAGCAATTAACAGCTTAAAAGAAAGCAAAAGTTCTCCTAGGCAACTTGACCCATCTACTGATTTAATTTTAGCTGAATAAAACTATAAATAAAGTTGAGTTTCATTCTAAATTAGGAAAGGAAATGAATCAGAAAACTAAGGCAAAGTTGGTTTTGAGAAAATTCAGGAAGTGAGAAACAAATCTATTTCAATTCTTATTGTTCTTTGAAACAATAAGTTCCTTCCCACTTTGGACTTTTTTATCATCCTCAAAAACACACACACAATGTCTTCTTATATCGAAGAGTTTAAGACAAAGGCATGGCTCATTTGAAGATTTTTTCATGAATATGTGTTCACTTCTGGACCTGAAATTCTTGAATGAAGTATAACAGGCAGAGCGCCGAGCCTGTTAGAACTAGAAGAGGAAAGAACTCAACCCCAACTCTGTCAAGGACAATGTGTGTGTGGTTTTACTAGCAGAATCCATCCCAGATTTGCTTACCTACATCAGAAACCACTCACTTGTATTTAAAAGCGCTTACGGATGTAAAACCCTAATTACCAGGGCTATTATTTTCTAATGAACCAGCCTTTATTTTCTTTGTAATTTTTTTCTCAATAGAGCAATCCTGCTCACCAAATGTGTAATCTTTTTTTTTTAAATTAAATTGCAGAGGATAATTATTTCTTCAAAACCATTTCTTCAAAACTACATCCTCCCAAAATGCAATGATGACATCTTTTTAAAATCATTTTCTTGAATATGTCTTCATCCTTCTCTACAATAACAATTTGTCTCTTAAAATAACAATGGTGCCAGAGAGATCCTTTCATAAGACTAAACTCAAAAATAATTTCTGTATCTTTACTAGCTGGCCTTCCTTTTAACCTTGTGTTTTCCTAAATGGTTCCTGGAGGACATTATAAAAATAACTCAGGTCCTAATGAGAAAACAAGCCTCTAAAGCATTATTCAGAGATTATCATGCCCTGAGTTGTATTTATACGTGACAGAGTTCCATTGTCTTATGTCATTATTCATGGTCTCAAACTGTCTGTTCTAATTTCCAAGAAATGCCAAGCAAAAGGGGGGTTGCAAATTCAGGAAGAAGGTTTTCCCCTTTCAATGAAAATGGATTTGTAGCTGGAAACATGGTTGATTAGATAAACATCACTTGTTTACTTGTGAATATCAATGCTGCTGAGCAGCTTTCACTACAAAAATGAAAAGGTACAATTTGGGCCAAGGTTAATCATAAGAAAATTCTCCTAATATAATGAAAATCACTAGAAAATGTTCTTTTCTTGTTGGTTTCATATTAAACCCAGTGTTTTAATGTCAGCTTTGCAGAGGACAGGTATATATCTTGCAAAAACAGTTTTGTATCATTATTTTTTATACAAATGAATGCCTACATAAAGAAAAACAAGATTACATTTTATATGGGAAATGAGACTATATTTTATATTTTGTGCTATAGCAATTAATAAATGTTAGAATACCTATAACAGTATTACTACTTATAATGTCAAATTTTGCTGAATAGGATATTTGTAAAATTTCAGGAGATATTAATATCAGACTGTGAAAAACGCTGGGATAGAGCTGATCTTGCTTTTTGAAAAATTTTAATGGGGAAATCTGTAATTTTGAAGAAATTTTAATGAGTCAAAACATACTTCAGTGATCCATCCTTTAATTCTACATGTAAATAATTGATCCATTGGTATTTTTGTCATTGTGTGTTGACTATATGCAGGAATTAATTTTAGTTACATGCATAGCTTTGGGGGAAAAGGTAAGGAAAACATTATGTTGTTTAGTAATTGGTTTACAAAGCTATGTGGTGCTATATTTTTACCAGTCCTCATGTCTGATTTGTCAAATCATTAGATGACCTCCAACACGTAGTGTATTGGAAGGAAAGGCAGTATAGGTAAACATATCACCCTTTATGCATAGGTCTACACTCATCATGGAATGTACATTCTCCAATTTTGAAGAGGTAAAGATTTATTTTAAACAGTATTCAAAGACCAGAGCAGTCTAGTATCTGGCATTAGAACACTGTCCTTTCAGTAAAACTTCCACTCAGTTTCAACACTGTCTTAAACATTTCTGGTCACCACACTCAAAGAAAGAAAGAAAGAAAAAAGTACTGTTTTGTATAAATGTTGATTTATAATTTTTATCTGAACATTAAAACATCAAAAGAAACTTTATATGTATGTATTCACTGGAAATTTAGCCTTTCTTCTTGTGAATGAAATAGGAAGTTCTCAGGTTGCTTAAAACACAATTGGCTAGACTCTTCACTCTTGGGGACCTTTCACAAGTTTGTTCCATAGTCTTGACTCTGTACAGTCCTAATTTTTCTATACTTTTAGAAGGTTCTACTAGGGCCCAGCTCAAGTGTCACTTCCTCTATACAGCCTTGTCTGGTCCCCCAAATAGAACTTTTCTTCTTTGTTTTCCATCAGCTTTTGTCCTACATTTCATTTAGCTTCTACAACAATGCATTATACTTAACTCTTTATAAGTTTTTTTGTGCCTACTATGTGCTTTTCAAGAGGTATGACTATGACTTTTTCCTTGACATCTCCAGACAGAAAATGTCTAGGGTATAAAAAGTCAATTATAAATATTTGTGGATTACTATATGAATGAAAAAATTATTAATATGATTCTCTCACCTCTAACAAAACACATGACATTTATCCAAGGAGGCTTTTACATTTTCCATAGTGTATTATAGCATTAATATATAAGAAAAATGTTATTAGTAATGATATTGACAACAATGTCTTATTAGGGATGTTGTCTGTAATCAATTAAAGTTATCGAAATCCTTTAAAAGACTATGTATACAATGCAGACACAGGCATACCCAATGAACAACTTCAGTAGCAGCTTGGTGGCTGCCATAAGTACTCAGAGTGGTGTTGTGTATTCAAACTTTTAAAATCAGGAATTGTTGAAACAGTAGTGAAAATGGAAATCACATCATCTGTTAATCCTAATGGTGGTAAAGCATTCTATACAGATATATGGTTTATAAAATGATGGTCTTGAAGTTTATTAAAAACACTGTCTCCCACCATCATATCTACCATTGACTTGGTGACTAATAATGCCTCAACATATATTAAATCCAGCAATGACAATCAAATTGGGTAAAACTAATGCTGGACAGTCATATGAAACACAACTGACATCCCATGTCCCTGTGTCATTCACGTCCTTTACTTCTACTGCAGAGAACACATAATGGAAGTTCATGGCTACTGATCACTGCTGTGATAGTTCAACTATTTCTTACACCAGTTTAAGAGACTATGTCTGTCTTGCTCTTGGCCTTTGATGCAGCCCTTTTGTCTCCTGTGTGGAATCCATGTCTTCATTGGCTGCAGTGCTGATGTTATACTTCCTTCTTCAATGGCAAGGAAAGGAAAACATTATCTTGTTTAGTAATTGGTTTACAAAGCTATGTGGTGCTATATTTTTCCAGTCCTCATGTCTAATTTGTCAAATCATTATATGACCTCCAAAAGGTAAGGAAAACATTATGTTGAACTACCCTTCTTATGCTATTCCCTCATCCAAGTTATAATTTGTAAATTAGCTCATAATAAAGTATTTATCTCCTCCCATATTCTAATGCTAAAATGTTAAAGCTCTTTTATTGATCTTGTTCTGTTTACTATTAGAGTCTCATAGGGTCTACTTAATAATGTTGTTCCTTAAAAATGAAAGCTAACATTGACTTCAAAGTAAGCTTGAATTTCTGACTCCCCATCTTCCATGAACTTAGTAGTTTTATTAATTTCTGTAACCCTAACTATTGGCGCTCTGTCAAGCACATACCCATTGGGGAATAAAATATTCTAAAGCTAATATTTACTCTAAATTGTATGATTTCACCTGTGCTCCCTAGTTCTTTTGGATCATTTTTATCTCCACTACTTACCTGATCCAACTCAGACTTCTACTTTCCTCACCTTTTAGAGACCCCTGACCTTTTCTGACCTTTGCACATTGCCATGTCAGTGTCCTTGGACAAGTACACAAAGAAGCAGCAAAACTTTGATAGTGGCACCTTATTTGTGGAACTGATAGGTACACTTTTAATTTCCTTTATCTCCCTATATTAACATTTCCCTCTTGGATTATAGAATTAGACTTTACCTATTCTTGAAGTGAAGATCTATTCTATCAGACATTGTATGTGTGTGTGTATGTGTGTGGGTGTGTGTTCTGCTTACCAGAGGTGTATATACAGGAAAATGTTTAGATCTGTTTAATCTAGCACTTTATATTGAAGATTGCAATAATGAGGAATATCTGAATATATACTTATAAATGTATCCCATATGACAGTATTTAATACAAATATGTGATAAAAAAGTATCATGCCAATGTCACCTTAGAGTTGTAATAAAGCAAAATACCCATATTCTTTTATTTTTTTACTTCTATACAAAATTTATTTCAGTTCTCAGCCATGCATTGAAATAACAACTAATAATTTTCCAAAGAAAAGAATAAACATTATCAATTTGCATAATTATCTACATAGGTAATGCTATGGAATTTTTCAAAGTAACCAATAAGACTAATAAGTTAATTTAGATCACAAGATATACAGATTAATGCAAAAAAGTCAAATACATGCCCTTGTAAGCAAGAAATAATTAATTACCAACATCCATCTCTTTTTAAGTAAATGGTGTGCATTCGGTTAGTGTCTACCCTTTTGACTTCCATAACACTAGTAAATACGATTGCAAATTATGATAAATGCTTTGAAGAAAAGCTACCAATGAAATGAGCTATTAAAACAGGGATTTGATTTAGAAGGGAGTGTCCAGGATAGGCATTCCTTAGTAAGTGTCATTTATTCTGAGACCATCCTAATGAGTATTATTGGTTAACAAAAAGTGGGAAAAACAGTATTCAAGAGAAAGTAATAAAACAATTGAGATAAAGGAAAATACTGCAGTAGGTGCTGAGATGATAGATATAAATAAAAAAGAGGTCACATAGATGTATTTTGACAGATGAATGTACAGAAGTTCAGTGTTATACAACAAAAGTTAGATACTCAAGCCTAGAGTTTCAAAAGAGAGAGAACATATAGATATAGATCACAAAAAATAATTATATTAAGCAACAGATCCCCAAACTAGTATGAATACTTTAAATTTTAGTGCAAAATCTTTGATGAAACAGCTGTAAAGCTTTCAAGAAGTTTAGTGCTGATTCCTCTAGCATTTCCAGAACAAAACCTTAAGCAGAACCATGCCAAGACTGAATATTTTGGTCAATTCAATCACCATGAGTAGTAGAAGCAATGTTGCTAAATCTCCATTCCATCATTCAAGATAAATTGTAACATCCAACAAATCATATATATTGGTCTCTTTGATCCCACCATGCTTTCCAAAGCCAAGCCTACACAATGTTCTCCAGCGATTTAGTCTGGGTCCAGAAGTGTTTGGCACCTTTCTGCACAGTAGCGAACTAATAAGTTTGAGAAAATTAACGTCACTTGGGTGGCCCCATTTACATGTTCAAACTGGAATTAATATCCCCAGGGTTCTTTGAAGCGCTGACTTTAATAACATAAGCAAACAAGGGAAGATATCAGTAGCTGCAACCAATAAAATATAACTTAATTTAAAAACCACTAAAAAAGTTAATCTGTTTAAAGTGAGTATGCAGCAAAAATAAACACATGAAGATAAGTGAGCAAAAGCATCTAAATCAATGTCTCCTTTATTATCAAATACAGTAAACACATGTACACACATACACTCATAGGCATACACATGTATACATAGACACACAAACAGCAGCATTAGTTGAGACTTGAAACAGTCCTGGGTATAGCCCCATCAAAAAGAGGAGAATGGGGCAGAGCAGATGATGAAAGAGTTTAGAATTAGATTGGCTCATGGATTGAGCCAGAACCTAAGGAACCAGAGCTAATGGAGCTTATTAGTTTGAAATTTAATACAAGTAGGTCTTGGGGTAGCTGACTTCCATAGGCATGAGGAAGGTCTGATTTAGAGAAAGGTTATTCAAATGGATAGTGACATGTGTAAGTGAACTTGGGTTTTTACACAGGCAATTCTCATAAGGAAGCAGAGTGTCAGCCACTAAATATGAATATCGGATTAAGACTTTGGTACAAGGAGGAAATCAGGAAGAATAAGATATTTTGGCCCAGGCTCACAGTATACAATAGAAGGCCAGTAAACAAAAGTGAGATGTGAGGTGCAGATCACATCTCTGGAATAGGCATAAGTATAAGTATTAGACTACAGCAAAGGTCAAGGTGACAGTGTGACTAATAATGAGGTGTAAATTTGAGGTCTTAATTTCATTCCTGAATGGTCATAGCTTTCATCATTAGGATGGGAGAGAATGAAGACTGTAAATGAGAGTCCAGTGGTTTGCTGTGAATAAAGAAGTGTGCAGAGATTGACTATCAATCTGAACCTAACTGGTAACATATTAGAGTGACCAGAAAGTAAAAATATAAGTATACTAGAGGCCTGATGCATAAAGATTCATGCAAGAATGGGCCTTCCTTCCCCTGACTGCCGGCACTGCCTTCGCTCCGGCCCGGAGCCGCCTTTCCGCCTTCCCACGCTGCCCAGAGGCCCAGAGTGGCTGGGGGCAGGGCGGAACACCTGCATCATCATTGAGCCTGCGTATGCAAATTAACCCATCATCTTTGTTGGGTTAATTTGCATACTCACGCCTGATTGGCTGGTGGGTGTCATGAAGGTACAGTCAATTTGCATATTTCTCTTTTATTAGTGTAAATAACCACTTTTTTTTTTTAACAACTGATAAGCCAATTTATTAAAAAGCCTGATTTAAGCATCTGCAATGGTGACTTCAACCTCCACTCCCGGCTCAATGCTGATGGAAGTAATCTGCTTGACAATCTCGGAAGGGCTGTGCAAGTCGATGAGCCGCTTGTGGATCCTCATCTGAAACCGATCCCAGGTCTTAGAGCCCTCCCCACAGGGAGTCTTCCTTGTAGTGATTCTCAGAGTCTTGGTCGGCATCCGGACCGGCCCTTTCACTTTGAGATTCTTTTCCTTTGCGCCTCTGATCAAGTCAGCACACACCTTCTCCAGGGACTTGACATTGCGGCTGGTGAGCGTGATTCTAATTCGGTGAATCGCCACCTCTGGTTCCACGGGTGTCTTCCCGGTATCTTTAAAAGCCATGGCTACGGCGCGGCTTCCTGACCGACTTGTTCCTCGGCGAGAGCGAACAGCGGTGAGTCAGGAGCGGGCGGGACGGAGCTGCACTACGGCAACCACGTCTTCCTCAAAGAGCGAGATAACCACTTAATAACCAACTTTCATAGATAGATATGGATATAGATATGCAGATCTATTCTTTCATATTTTCAGCTAGTTGATTAAATGAAAAACATGTATCACAGTTTCTCAAATATTAACTACTAATATTCAAAATATCCCTAAGCACTAATTTTCAGTGTTATAAGTCTTATTCTTTTTGGCTTTACCCCTGATGCCAAGGCTTCATTTTAGCTGGCACGTGATTAGTGATTAAAGTCTTAGTCAACATTACCAGGTAATGAAAGTTTCTTAAATGGTGTCTGAATGTGAACATTGAGCAGACAAAAAAAAAAAAAAAAAAAAAAAAAGCATGACTCTGGCCTAGACTAAGTTCTAAATTGTTTTTAATTATGTTTAAATTGTTTTTAATTATGTTTTTAAATAATAATCAAATTACAATAAAGATAAATCACTTGTATATATTTCTAGTTTCCTGTTATGGTAGAGAATGTGTGTTTGTTACATCCCTCCCAGGTATCTTTTCAGTTGGGTGGAACATGTGACTTAGTGATCAATGAGTGTCCCAGAAATGGTTAGAAATGAAGTATGATGCTCAAAAGCCCATACATATTTCCAAGCAATCCCTCACTTGTATTTACATCCACGAATTAAATAGCACAACTGCAAGGATATAGAGCAATGGATGAAAGGAACCTAAAACCCTAAATTGCCACCTCAGTATTAGTCAAACTCCCAGAAGAGTAGTCCAATCTCAAGGATTAGCTTTGTTTTAACCATTGTATGAGCAAGACATAACCCTTTATCTTGTTAAGCTATTGAAATAATTGAAGTTGCTCTGCTTAGTTTTGCTTCTAAATGTCTTATCTTTATGTTCATCTACATTTAAGTAGACAAAGAATTTTAAATATTCATTTAAAAACTCCAATTACATTAAGGAATGTAAAAGCAAGAAAGTCTTGCAGTACTTTAGTGGTCTATATTCAAATGCCTCAAAACTGAGGTGGTTTTTTTTTTGTTTGTTTGTTTGTTTTTGAACAGCAGGAAAATATTACAAGAGTGATTGAACCTAAAATCTTTATTACATCTAAATCTCAGTGAATATACTATCTGAAAATTATTTTTAATTAGGGCAGTTCATCACTTTGTATTTGAAGTGACTTTTGAATCAAAGTATCCTGTTATAATGCAGGATGGAAATCAACAGTTACACCAAATAAACTAGCTATAAATTATGAGTGACCAAGCAAACAATATTTCAAAGTTACAACTTTAAAAATATTACAACATGCAAAAGTTTGTTATATAATACGACTGTCAAAAGAAAAGTGATTGAGGAAAACTTGGCAATACATGAAAGACAAAGGACAAATATCAGCAGTAGAGACTTGCTATAAATGGTTAAGAGACACAGATAATGCATAGAAAAATAGGCAAAGGATGTTTACCACTCTACAGCAAAAGAAAGGGAAAGACCTCAAATATATGAAAACATAAAATTTCAAAAGTAGTCTATGAATTAAGTGGATTTTGAGATACCATTTTTTTTGTCCATCTTCTATTTTTTAAAAAATATTTAAATGTTCTTCCCAGTGCCAGAGTGCTCCCCTTTAAATATAGTGGTAGCAGTATTTAATGATTTATAATGATACTAGACGCCCGATGCATGAAGATTCTTGCAGAATGGACCTTCCTTACCCTGCCGGCACAGCCTTTGCTCGGGCCTGGAGCCACCTTTCCTTCTTCCCATGCTGCCCAGAGGCCCAGAGCAGCTGGGGTGGTGCAAAACACCTGCATCATTGCCGACGCAAGCGTCCCGCCCTGGGCTGCTGGGCGCCTGTGTATGCAAATTAACTTGCCATCATTCTTGGGTTAATTTGCATACTCACTCCTGATTGGCTGGTGGGCGTTGTGAAGATATGGTCAATTTGAATCTTTCTCTTTTATTAGTGTAGAAGGCTTTATTGGAAAAAACGTAAATATACCTAATGCTCATCATTATGGTAGCGATTGAGGAAATCATGGTGCATCTTGATTATGTAATACTATATACCTTAAATAACCACAACAAGTTCTTAATATATAATGTCGAGGCATGGTCATGATTTATATTCATGAGTAAACAAAAACAAACATACAAATATAATCCTATCTTTGTAAAACTTAACATGAAACAAATATTGAAAAAACTTACAGGTATATGGATGTGTATATATGTATGGAATTATTCAATCCCATGGTCATTCAGAATTTTATATGTTCCAAGTAGTATTGGAATATATCAGTTAAACGAAAAAGAAAAAGCCTAAATGTGAAGATTACATTCTAATAGGGAGAGATAGACAATAACAATAAAAACAGTGAACATTGATTGTAGGGTATGTTAGAAAGTGATGTGTGCTGTTCTTTAAAGGAAATAGAGCAGCACAAAGGGGATGTGGAGGGAGGTAAGTTCTTACTTTGAAGTCCGTTATGAGGATTTATTGCAGATCACATTTCCTTTCAGGGATGGGGGTCTAGTAGATTTTAATACATGAGAACCAGGTCATGCAAAAGCCTGATCTGTAAAGGTATGAAAGCCAGCAATGGGCACAGACCACTTAAGAGTAAGACTGTGAGTCCTTCCTTATTTATGGTGGAATTAATGTACCTTTCAAACTGCTTGCTCTAAGGCACATAAGGTAACTGAAGACTGTCTGAGCTATAGCAAATAAACATTTTGCAGCAACAATAACAAGAATCTGTGAATTATCCTTTTGGAAATATGTATAAAAGAAAAAATAAGAATTATTAGAATATTATAAAATTATGAAAGTGCTATAAAATTATAAAAGTGCTATAAAACAATAAAAGGAATGATTAAATTTTATCTCAAAGATTTTTATAGAAAATCTATACTAATAATAGAGGAATATGCAAGTTGTCTAGTAACGACCAAGAAGCAGGCTGCATGGGGTGACAAGGCCGGCAGGGGGATTAGTGAGGGATGACCAAATGACTGAACAACAGGCTGCATGGGGCAACCAGGCCGGCAGGGGGGTTAGTGAGGGACAACCAAATGACTGAACAGCAGGCTGTGTGGGGTGACCAGGCCAGCAGGGGGGTTAGTGAGGGACGACCAAATGACTGAACAGCAGGCTGCATGGGACAACCAGGACAGCAGGGGAGTTAGTGAGGGACAACCAAACAACTGAACAGCAGGCTGTGTGGAGAGACCAGGCCAGCAGGGGGAGCAGTGAGGGGCAACCAGGGCTACAGGGGGGGAGCAGTTAGGGGTGACCAGGCAGGCAGGCAGGTGAGCAGTTAGGAGCCAGCAGTCCCAGATTGTGAGAGGGATGTCCCGGATTAGAGAGGGTGCAGGCTGGGCTGAGGGGACCCCCTTCTCGTGCACAAATTTCATGCACCGGGCCTCTAGTATAGTATAACTTTAGAAAATGGCTGTTGTTTCTTTTTATTTAAATAAAAGAATACAAACTGTTGAATGTGAACAAATTAAGAGATCAACCAAAGGACTTGTATGCATGCATATGAACATAACCAATGGACACAGACAGTAGGGGAGTGAAGGCTTGTGGTGGCGGGTAGGGGGTGGTGGCTGGGGAGAGGTCAATGGTGGGAAAAGGAGGCTTATGTATTACTTTAAACAATAAAGAATTTTAAAAAAGTCAGTGGAACGAAATGAAATGAAAGTTATAACACAGCAAAGTAAATGTTGCAAGTTTTAAGTGAAAGAAAATACAATTTAAGGTTACTTAACCCTTAAGAAAATATATTGTCTCACTTAACTCGAATGTTCAAACAGATCAGGCTCCAGGTAGGGCTGGATCAGAGCTCCTGTATGTTTTCCCATGTTCTCTCTCAGAATTTCTCTCCTTGTCTGGTTGATTTTGGTCTGGGCTTAGCTTCTTTCAAGGTGGCAAAATGGCTGCAGCGGTTGCATACTTAAACCCCCAAACCCTAACCACTGTCCAGAAGGAAGAGTTCCCTTTTCACAACTTGGCTTGAGTCTGGTGGAGGCAATCAGATTGAGTGTCCAAGCATCACCCAGTTAACCCAAGGGGCGTAAAATTTTATGGCTTGTCTTGGATCACTCAGGTTCCATCCCTGGAGCTGAGAGAAGAGTCAATCAGGCACACAAACCTCATGACTCCTACATGGGGAGGCATTGGTGAAGTGGATGCTGGGAAGTCAACCAACCATGCCCAATAAAAATCACCATCAGAAACAGTAAACAGCCAAAGCGACATTGTGGAAAACACAAACTAAAGAGAACTCTCCTAGAGAGCAGAAGAAATTTATGGGGAAATGTGTGAGAATTTGGTACAGGGAAAAATAGATCTCAAAGAGCTAATCTGCAAATAAGAAAACAGAATACTCAAAACAGAAATGATGGTCACGGGCTAATACAAGGAAACTTTCCACACGTAGGGAACTTAGATTGGAAACAGAAAGTAGCATGAGATACAATGTGATGAAATGGATATATTTCAATGAGAAAGAAGTGATCAAACATCCCAGGAAGAAGAAATTGTTCCAAAATTAGTTGAAATCAGGCATCACGCTATGTATTTCCCATACGGGACCTGACTTAGTTTCAATCCCCATTATTATAAAAGTGTGAGATGAGTCCTGTGATCTTCACTTGGGGCTTGAAGAAACTGAAACTGGAGGATTCAGACAACACAACTGATGGAGCTGCCAAGCTTCCATTTGAACCTAGGCCCGATCAAAAACAACATCGGCATCTTCCATTGTCCCATTTAAGAAAGTGAAAAGAAAGGACAGCTTGCCAGGAGTTGGAATAAGAAGTAGAACTCTGTTACAACACTGTTGCTGTTGATCTGAACTTGCAATGACCATGGAAACTAAATACTCATTATACAGATAAGGGAATAGGAACACTGTCCTCTCCTCTCCCCACTGAGTGACTTTCCACTAACATGAGCCAAAAACTGGGTTTTAAGTAACCCACACTCAGCAAATTAACAGTCTCCTGAAAGGAAAGAATCTCCCCTCTGTGTTCCCTATAATAGATGCACCTAACAGACAGGTAAATATTCATAGGCTGCTCTACAACTAATAAAAAGATATATTCAGTGCTATTAAAACAAGTTAAAACATGGCAGTGGACAGATATTTTCGCAAACGTAATTCGAACTGTTTTCAACTGCCAAACCACTTGCTTCCTTTAATTTGGGCTCTCCCTTGTTAACACACAACATTCTTAGTGGATTGAAAATCTTCAAAGCAATACCGAGAGAGAGAGAGAGAGAGAGAGAGAGAGAGAGAGAGAGAGAGAGAGAGAGAATAAACAAACCATTTATTTTTTTAATGCCAAAGAGCACAGGGAATATAAAATAATTTAGGCAAACAAATGAATATGCTTTGGCACCAAAGAGATGAGATATTGCTCAAATTCACCACATACAACCCATTGGCTTGGGGAGGAAAATCCTCGCATAGGATACGATACAGAGTTTGCTTGTTCTGCTGGGTTACCCGGTGCTAGCATTGACCTTGAATGAGGTCTTTTTCCTGAGTTACCCGATTATGATTAAGTAAACGTTCATTGTACACAGACCATTCATTAAAACAAAATCAATTGTATGGTGGGTTTCTTAACCCTTAAGAAAATATATTGTCTCACTTAACTTGAAAGTTCAAATATTCAGGCTTCAGGCAGGGCTCGATCAGATTATGGATTGACATTCAGGGCTGCATATTAATATATGTAAATCCATCTGTTGAAGTGCTAATGCATAGTATTTCACAGTGTAACTTCATTTGGAAATAGAATCACTACAGATGTAATCAGCTAAGAGACGATGAAGTCATACTTGGAGTAGGGTGGGTCCCTAATCCAACAGGACTGGAGTTCTATAAAAAGGGGAGATTTGGAGACAGATACACAGGGAAAACACGCTGGGAAGATGAAGGCAGAGATTAGAGTGAGAAAGCAGAAGCAAAAGAATGAGAAAGATTGTCAGCAAACCTTCGGAAGCTAGGAGATAGGCAAAAAACATATTCTTCCTAATGGACCTCAATCAGAAGGAACCGACTCTGACAGCTGGATCTCAGACATCTAGCCTCCAGAACTGTGAGACAATGCATTTCCATGGTTTCAGCCACCCAATTTGTGGTCCTTTGTTATGGCAATCCTAGCAAATAAATGCCGCATGAAATATGCCATTGCTTAGGGAGAGGTTATAGGAAGATCATTAATATATGTGAACAAGGGACCACAACACAAGTGCAGCCAAGATATTTACTCCCTGGGTGGGAAAAGGAGAGGCAAGCTGAAGAGAAAAGCTGAGAAGCCAGCACCATCTGTACATGCAGGGCGCAGATTGGCTTTCAGTCCCCATTTCATCCTCCTTCTGTTTAAAGAGGCCAGGAAGGGTGAACCCTGTTTTCAAGAATGCTTTAAAGCTTTGTTTTCGTAGGTGAATTGGGGTTATCTGACAAGAGGCTCTCCAACAAGGTCAGAAGGCAGATTTGAGGCATAGACAATCTCCCTGCAGCTCAATGTTGCTGCAGCTTAGGTAGGGCCAAGAGGTACCGGGGTTCATTCCTTAGCAACCCTGGGTATCAAGAAAAAGAGGCTTATCAACATGTCTCCCTTATTGTAAGAATGAGGCTTCTGAAATAAACTTTTCGAAGTCCCTCTTATTGAAACTAGCATCACTTCAATGGTGGCCACAAATGAGTAGCTCTCCTTTGCCGTCGGCTTTAGAATCTGCTCCTGAAACCCTTTCAGTTTCCAATACTTCTACATTTCAGCTAATATCTACCTATGCCTTTTATCCTTAAAATATCTAATAGGTTAATGTTTTCTAAACTGAGCCCTTACTAGAAATACATCAATGTTTATTGTGAAAAGATGGAGGCATGTACTATCCAGACTTTATTGAACAAACAAACCGCTGAGTGAGATTAAGGGGAGGCATGAGTGGAAAGTGTGGATCATTATGTCTGACAGAGAGGGCTTGGAGGATGATGATGATGGGAAGTGGGAAACAAAGAATTATTTTCTAGAGACATTTTTAGAGTCTTAAAAAAACTACTTGTGAATCAACTCAATTCATTTTTTCAGATTATTAAGACTTTACCTAGAAGGCCAAGGGATTTCACAGTCTTCTTGTGGGAGAAATAAAGGAGAATGAGGAGAAGAACAAAAGTACATTGCTGCCATGTTTTTTTCTTTTAAAGAAAAATAACTAAGAAGGACCTCTTGTGGCATCCATTCCAATTCAGCTCTGGGTCTCATTAAATTGACATAACCCTCTCTTCATATATTCAACTCAGTGTAATAATTGATATGTAAAAATAACAATTTATGTCAACAGTGCTTAATAAACCAGAAGATACTACTGCTGGTCATTGACCATGATGATCATCTCCTTCCAGTCCCTTATTTAGGAACAGAAGCATAAATATTCTAAGAGCCTTGGACAAAGCCAGAAATCTATTTAGATTCCAAGACCAAAATAGAATCTTGATTTCATTTTATTAATTCTACTAGAGGCCCAGTGCACGATTGAAATTGCTCAAGGAAGCACCCTGCCTCCCACCATGCAAGGAGGCACCCTCCGGGGGGCCGGGACCCACACCTGTCTCGCAGCATCCTCTGGCCACCCTGCCTGTGTCTGCTCCGGGGCCGCCCAAGCCTCCACACTGGCTTGGGCAGGCCCCCCTGTCTCTGTCTCTGTCTCCACTCTGGGTCTCACCTGCGCACGCAACCGCCTCCTGTCCAGTTGTGACCCGTTACGGCATCCCGGCATGATTTGCATAATATATATATATATATATATATATATATATATATAGTCACATCATGTCCTATTACAGGGTGTTTCACTACTTGGAAAAATCCTTTTATAAATGAGCCAAGGCAGTCAGGTATGTAGTGTACTATTTGGAGACAGGAGTCACCTCTCCAACATTTGGAATCAATGAGTGAGTATGAGGTTAGGAAAAGGGAGCTACCACACAAAGTCACTGGGAATAAGAACACATCTCGGGTGCTCTTGTGCTGCAGAAGCTCTCCCATGACTAGGCTTGCCTCACCTCCAACCTGCAGAAGCCCGGTGAGGGTTGCCCAGTGGACATATTGTTGAGTTACTCTTTCTGGGGACTGAGCACCTGAAACTCCCCATGGATTAAAAAAAATAATATTTTTGCTACCCTCCTCCCTCACCAAGTCTAAAGAATACTCCTCTGAGGGTCATTTTCTGTCC
The DNA here is from genome assembly GCF_027574615.1 of Eptesicus fuscus. NCBI lineage: Eukaryota > Metazoa > Chordata > Mammalia > Chiroptera > Vespertilionidae > Eptesicus > Eptesicus fuscus. Next base: position 10,606,224 of record NC_072475.1, read on the forward strand.
CAGGACTGGCTGTTTTCCAAGATGACTGGACTTGAAAATTCCAACTCTTTTCCTGGAAAACAGCACTTTCTACATACACAGTTGGTCTTGTCCTCAGATGTCATGAATGCAATCCATCAGAACACATGAATCCTGCATGTCATTACATTTGGTCATATCTGAGTTATTCCTATAAAACAACTCCATGCATGGACCTTTCATGGTAGGCTCTACAGGACATGTCAGCAATCCCAGCTGGGGTGTCTTTATGGTCCCTCCCTTGGCATGGTACCCACATGTATCACAGCCCACCCTTCCTTTCAAAATCTTAAGCAAATGCTAGAACAAGACCACACACACAATGCATTTGCCAAGAGACAATAAATATAATTAGGGAAAGTACAGTCTAAACACATATTTATAAAGAAACATTTTTAAGTGGGATTCTAATCTACAGACATAATGAATGAAGAGTCTTTTATATTATTTGGTAGCACAGTTTAGTTTCTGGGAGCCAGAATGTCTGGGGAGTCAGCATCCCAGAGTGGGAACTTTATGTAAACATTGCATAACCAAAAGCCCATTAAGAGACTATCTGCAAACAATAAACTTTCCTGCTCTGAAGGTAAATTCAAGTACCAAACTCAGAAATCACAAACCCAGTTTATAGCTTTCAAGTGTTAAGTTTTTCTGCTTTCTAATCAACATAAAAAAAAAAAGAAACCTGAAAAAAAAAACAAAAAACCACAAAACCCAGCAACATTGCTGACCACAATCAGCTGTTGCCTATAGAAACTTTGAACTTTCGGAGAAGGCGAGCTATTTCAAAAGAACAATCAGACCACGGGCAAAAGGATCAGTCACAAGACTGAGACGGCAAAAATAAAATGCACTGACCTGGCAACAATTTAGCCCGCCCAGTTTTATAGTCGTAGCTCAGATTTTATATAGACCTTGTGGTCTGCATAATCAGCAAATTCCAGTTGTTCTTATCTACTTATTTAGTGATTATGTTTTGCATTAGTCTGCTAGGGCTGCCATAACAAAGTACCACAGGCTGTGCGGCTTAAACAACAGAATTTTGTGTTTTCACAGTGTGAGAGGCTAGAAGTCAGAGATCAGGATGTTAGCAGAGTTGACTCCTTTTGTTGTTGTTACTTCAGCAGTTTATTAGTGAAAAATTGGAAACAAACTAAAAAGCAACAGTAGTTTAGTAAAGTGAGGCACATATGATGGAATACCATGAAGCCATTAAAAAAGTTGTAGTGCCCAAAAGCATGGTTCTGAGCTTCAACCTATGAACCAAGAGTTAAGGGTTCTATTACTGGTTGGGGCACATGCCTGGGCTGGGGACACGACCCCCAGTGTGGGGGCCTGCAGCAGGCAGCTGATCAATGATTCTCTCATCATCGATGTTTCTATCTTTCCCTCTCCTTTCCTCTCTGAAATCAATTAAAATAAAAAAAGATGTAGTAGTATATTTGACACAGCATGATAGTCACGGTATTATCAAGTGTAAAAAAGTTATAAAACAGGCCCTAGATGGTTTGGCTCAGTGGATGGAGCATCAGCCTGAGGACTAAAGGGTTCCAGTTTTGATTCTGGTCAAGGGCACATGCCTGGGTTGTGGGTTCAATCCCTGGTGGGGGCTTGCAGGAGGCAGCCAATCAATGATTCTCTCTCATCATTGACATTTCTATATCTCCCTCTCCCTTCATCTCTGAAGTCAATAAAGAAAAAGAAAAAAAAAGTTACTAAACAGTATGTACAAGTTGATCTGCTTCAAAAACCTATCAATGCACAGGAGAATCTGGAACGCTATACATCTAAAGAACAGTTCTCCCCTGATCATGGTATTAAAGGTGATTTTATTTTTTAAACTATGCTTTCATTTTTTTCTTTTACCAACACATAAGACTTTATTATTAAGAAAGCACTAACAATTCTTAAAAAGTCTTCCTTTGAAGTAGGAATGAGGTGGAGCTTAACAACCTGAGGCACAGGGATGTACATGTTAGTCTGATACCACTTTGATGGTTTGTCACGGTGCTTTAGTGTCAAATTGTCACTGTGCTGAGTTGAAACGTGGATGGTAGAATGCATACCCTTCTTCAAATTAGGGAATCCATTCCTAGAAACCCCCAGCAGCCACCATGCCTTCTGAGGCCTCTCTGACTGACTTGCAGAGAGCGATTTTCTCTCTATCCGTGTTCACATGGTCTTTCCTTGGTGCATATGTGCCTGTGTCCCAATCTCTTCTTTATAAAGACACTAAGCATATTGGATTAGGACCATCCTAATTATATTGTCTTAATTTAGTTACTTCTTCAAATAGAATCCCAAATACAGTCACATTCGAAGTACTGCATGTTACTGTGGGGGACATAATTCAACCTATAACATGTTTTTTGCTCCAGCTTTCCCTTTATATTGCTAATCTCCCTGACAATATCTGCCCTGTCTTAGGCCAAATCAATGTATATATTGACATGAATATTGTGGTGTATCTTCTCCCAGTTTATGCAATATTCAGTATTAAAACTGCATATAATATTATGTAATCGTTGTTGTATCCTGTGGTCTTTTCTTTCAAAAATAAATTATGAGAATATGAAATGCCAGAAGATATTGCTCAGAAAGCTGGAGTATAATGAATATATACAATCTACTGCATGAAATAAATGCAATGAACATTTTAATTACTCTTACCTTTCACCATCTAGGATGCACATATTTCCTGCTATTACAAACAATGACTCAATGACTACACTTATATAGAAATATTTGTGGGAACATTTAATTATCCTATACAATAAATTCCTTGATAGGCAAATTATTGTTTTTAAACATGTGAATATATTTAAGGCATTTAATATATTTCTTCAAATTGCTTTGCAGAAAGAAGTGATTATACAGATTAATCACAGTAAATTAGTAACAAAAAGCAAATAACATTTTTTTCCCAAAATGATAGACAACAGTAAATGTTTATTATTGTTCAAATTGCATTTGTTTATTTAGGTTGATAGTATTTTGGCATTTTATTTAGTTTTCATCTAGACATATTCTTTGCCAATGTTTATTGACATATTTGCATTTAGTCATAAAGGTTAATGTAAAAGTGGATTATAGTGGATTGTCTACACTTCCATTTCACTAATGAAAATTTGGCAACTTGAGCTATCCATATTCTATTTTACAGAAAACTGCATCATGGGAAGTTTAAGACACCTTCTGCAACACAGAACTGCCTAAGTGCACAGAGTCCATGTACCTGTTTTATGTGTTAAGAACACAAAGTCCAGGGCAGTTCAGTCAAGGCTGTCCCCTTGATTGCCTTGTATTTATTTGGTGGAAAATAAATATAATTTTATCATTTTAATTTTATTCTTCTCAGCCTTATATCAGGGAAATCTACTTTTTTTTTTCTTCAGGAAGATAGAGGAATAGAGTTTCCTAAGTTGTCATTCTCTTAAATGGTGGTAATCATCATACCACTGGCACAGAAAAACTTCTTAATGGGATAAGGATGGCTGTGTAGTATCAGAAAACACAAAGGATTATCTAAAGTAACTAAGAACATATATATATATACTGAAGGAGATAAAAAAGAATGTGTTTTATGAGATGGGGGCTGCAAGAAATGAGTAAAACTGTTGGTGGAGACAACAGACTTATGGAGAGAAGTGATTGTCATTAAGATTAGAAAGGCTGTCATTTAGAAGAATGAATAAGTTCAGGTTAAATTGACTGCACAACTGCTGATTATGGTATTACTAGAGGCCCGGTGCACGAATTCATGCCTGGGTGGGGTCCCTTAGGGTGGCCTGTGGAGATCGGGCCCCAGTTCGTGCCCCCAGCCTCGCAGCCCCGCAGCCCCGCCTGGCACCCTGCCTTGGCCTGGCAGTGCCTCCTCACCTGCTCCACCATCCTGCCTGCGGGGTGATGAATCAGGGCTGGGTCCCCCACTACTACTGCTGGTCGCCATCTGTGGGGCGATCGATGGGGTGATTGGGTCCCCTGCTCGCACCTGCCTTGACCTGGCAGTGCCCACTCACCTGCTCCACCATCCTGCTGTGATCCTACTCTCATCGGGGCCCATCAGGGCCAGCAGTGCCTCCACTGCTGCCGGCATCATGTTGTCTACGCCCGTCATGTTCTGTGCTGCTCCCTGGTAGTCAGCACACATCATAGCGAGCAGTTGAACTCCAGGTCAAACTCCTGGTCGAATGACCACCCAAGGGGACAATGTGCATATTAGGCTTTTATTATATAGGACTAGAGGCCCGGTGCATGAAATTCATGCACAGGGGGGTGTCCCTCAGACTAGCCTGCACCCACTCCAATCTGAGACCGTTCGGGGGATGTCCAACTGCCTGTGTGATCGGGCCTAAACCGGCAGTCGGACATCCCTCTCACAATCCAGGACTGCTGGCTCCTACCCACTCACCTGTCTGCCTGCCTGATTGCCCCTAACCACTCTGCCTACCAGCCTGATCGCCCCCTAACTGCTCCCCTGCTGCCCTGACTGATGCCTAGCTGCTCCCCTGCTGGCATGATTGTCCCTAACTGCCTTCCCCTGTGGGGCTGAGGGGACTGGGGGACTCCAGCTGGATGAGGCAGGGCTGAGGGGCCTGGGAACCGCCATCTTGTGGCTGTGGGCCTTGCCATCTTCTGAGGGTGTGGCAGTCAATTAGCATATTCCCTCTTTATTGAATAGGATAAGCAATCAGTCAAAATCAAAGGAAGGTACAAATTGGTTCTTTATAAGATGATCTTTCTAAAATCAGAGCTTTAAAAATAACAAAGTATAAAGGTTCCTTGTAATATAATGAAACTCCTGTCAATGGAAAAATTTAAATCGTGGCTATATCATGGTCTTTCAGAGATATTTTAGAAGTATACTTATGGTCCATAGCATTGGTAAAAGTAGGGTAAATGGCTAAGATCTCCTAACAGTCACTGATTCTTGTTCTTCCACAGATATTTGCTGTGTTTTGCTATGGTTTCATTGAAAATAACAGGAAATATTTTATTTATTGCAACATATTAAATTATAGAAATTGTGCCAAAGAAAAATTTATAATATGATGAGATGCATGCCCCTTTTTGTAACTACTGAAATTTTAGGGACATGCTTTTATTAAATTTGAGGATATGGATGTAATTGGAGATAAGGCAATTATTATGCAAAACTCAAAGGAGCACATAAAACTGGCCTGGTAAAATAAATGTTAAAAGCATATTTTAATGGTGATATTTTATTACAAATCTGATATATAAATAATAAGATAAAAAAAGGGCTAATATTGAAATCTGTGTGTGGCTTTAAGAAAAAATAATTATTAAAAAATAATGTGTTGTATATATTACATTATTTTATTTTGTTTTATCTAATTTCATGTTCCCTAAGTGTTCCACATATAAAGCAGAGCCATTAGTCCTAATTACTCCAGGAGAGCAAGGGACAAGTAATGGACCCCTTTGACAAGCAATTGAAAATAATCAGGTCTGAAATTTCAGGCATGATAGATAGAAGACTTTTTCTAAGTTCCTTTGAGATATCCAGGATCAAGTCTGGAAGACACTAATCATGTGTGTATAACTATATTCTTCAGTGTGAGAAAGATGCTGCCTCCACAATGACATTAAAATATATATAATGGAATATTACTCAGCCATAAGAAAGGATGAAATACTGCCATTTGGAACAACATGGATGGGAATTGAGAACCATATGATTTCACTCATATGTGAAATATAAAACTGAAAGTAACAAATGAACAAAGAAGAAAGCCAAACAAACAAAAACTCATAGACACAGACAATAGTATGGTGGTACCAGAGGGAAGAGGAGTGAGGAGGATAGTAAAGGATGAAGGGGACCAAACATATGGTGATAGAAGATGATCTGACTTTGGCTGGTGGGCACAATATACAGATGATGTATCATAGAACTGTACATAAACTTGAAACCTATATAATCTTCTTAATCAATGCTAACCCAATAAATTTACTTAAAAATAAAATAAATTAGTTTTGCAGAATTTCATATTTGTTGAAAGTTATAAACAATTGCCCTAACCGGTTTGGCTCAGTGAATAGAGCGTTGGCCTGCAGACTGAAGGGTCCTGGGTTTGATTCCAGTCAAGGGCATGTACCTTGGTTGCGGGTACTTACCCAGTAGGAGGTGTGCAGGAGGCAGCTGATTGATGTTTCTCTCTCATCGATATTTCTAACTCTCTATCCCTCTCCCTTCCTTTCTGTAAAAAATCAATAAAAATATATTTTTAAAAAGTTATAAACAATTGACAATGATATTGTAAAAATCATTTCAATCTTCAGATCAGTGTTTTTAAAACATTGCTGTTATAATCTACAAAAGATTCTATTCATTTCAGTAATGTTCAAAACAGCCATTTAATTTCGATGAGCTTATTGTAATACTACTATTTAAAATCATATTTTTAAATGTAGGCATTTCCAATAGATGTTGGTGAGAATGTGGAGAACCCTTGTGCACTGTTGGTGGGAATGCAGCTTGGAACAGACACTGTGGAAAACAGTGTGGAGTTTCCTCAAAAAATTACAAATGGAACTGCTTTATGACCCAGCTATTACACTTCTAGAAATATATCCGAAGAAACAGAAAACAGTAATTTGAGAGAATATTTGCACCCCTATGTTCATTGCAGCATTATTTACAATAGCTAAGATTTAGAAGTAGCCCAAGTGCCCATCAGTAAATGAGCAGATAAAAAAGCTGTCGTACATTTACACAATGAAATACTACTTGGCTGTAAAAAAGAAGGAAATCTTACTTTTGTGACAGCATGGATAGACCTGAAGAGTATTATTCTAAGTGAAATAAATCTTTCAGAGAAAGAGAAATACCATATAATTTAAATTATACCTAATTGAACAAAATAAGCTAACAAACAAAAATGAAACAGACTCAGAGATACAGAGAACACACTGAGCTTTTAGAGGGGAGGGTGTTTGGGGGACTGGGTGAAAAAGTGAAGGGATTAAGCAAACAAACAAACAAACAAAAAACAAAAAGAGACACACACACAACAGTATGGTGATTACCAGAGAAAAAAATGGGGGGAGGTAGAAGAGGGAAAACAGGAGGATAAATGATGATGCAGGAGACTTAATTTGGGTGGTGAACACACGATGCAATGTACAGATGATGCATTATTGAACTGTACACATGAAATCTATATAGTTTTATTAATCAACTAGAGGCCCAGTGCACAAAGTTTGTGCACTGGGGGGGCAGGTCCCTCAGCCCCGTGCACAAACTTTTCTCACAGTGCGGAAGCCCTCAGGGGATGTCCCACTGACAGCTTAGGCCCGCTCCCCACATCTGGCCTCCCTCTGTGGGAGGCGACTGGCCAATTAGGGGAAGGTGATGCCCTCATCATGCCTCTGCTGCTGCCACTGCTGTCTGTGAGGCTGCCTGAGCCTCATCCATCACAGTCACTGTGGCTTGCCTGAGCCTTGCCTGGCCCTCATTACCTGAGCCTTGGGCACTCGAAGCAGTAGCGGCCATCAGCGGCTTGCTGGAGCCTCAGGCCAGCCCTGGGCAAGTGGCAGCCACCATCACGTCCCCAATGCTACAAGTCCCCACCCCCGTCCTTGATGCTGCAAGTCCCCACCCACCCGCTGCGCATGCAGCCTGCTGATCAGTCATTACTGTGATGGCGTCCCGATCAATTTGCATATTACCCTATTATTAGATAGATGTCACCACAATAAATTCAATTAAGAAAATAGGTGTTTCTTGCCTTGGCAGGGGGAGATGATAATTTGGTAAAGATGTAAGGGCCAAATCTTCATGGGAGTATATAAGACAAATCTGTTCATTGCTAGTTCTATAGTCTCAAAGCTTTTATGTTCATTACCTATAAACAGGAACAATGATATTGACAATAAAAATTTGAAGAGAAGATTTAATCCTAGAATATAGTCAACATGCTATAATTGCAAATGCTACTAGAGCTAAAAACATGCTATAATATCCTCTTCGGAGCATACCATAAGATATGCAAAAAATTGAAAAGTTTCTTATTTTTAATTTATATGAATAATTTCAAAGAGGTTTGACAAGCAATATACAGCCTGGGTTTCTAGTCCTGCTGACGTATGCTTTAAAAACTAGGGGGGAAAGGAGTAGCTTAATCCTGTGTCTGGGTCTCAGCCAGCTGCTGAGGAAGCAGGAAACAGCCAGTCTCCCAGATTGGTTGGTTATGAAGCTCAGGGCTGGGTGTCAATGTCTACTACTTGGCAGGGAGAATGGAGTTAGATTTTAAAAAAACCTGAATAATGGACATTGAAAATTATTCAAAATGTATTAAACATGTAGCTTGGCCACACATTTTTTTTAGTAACCCAATTCAGGATGCAAGTAAGCAATGAGATTTTTAACTGAAGAGGAAAATTAGTGCAAATACTTTCTAAATTAGACTTCACATATCATTATTCACATAAAATAAGTGAGGACATGTCCTAAAGTAACCCCATTATTTCTTCTTGGTGAAAAAGTAAGATCTAATAAATAAGAAAAAATCTGGATATGATAGTTACTTAGGATGTGATACAGCTGTGGAAGAGAAAATAAAGCTAAACTCTCAAAACTCTAGGAAAAAACAACAATTCAAAACTACATAGAATCATTTGGTAAATTTAATAGAAATAGCATGCATTAATATATCAATATTGCACTTAAGTTTATTTTATATGTTACATATTCACTGATTTAAATAGAGTGCAACAATGACACTTGCATGGTTTTTGTTGTTGATGTGTCTATTATAGCAGTCATTTAATATACCAAATATAAAGATTCTATGTTACTTTAAAAAGAATATGGCTTCTAATTCTTGGTTTGAAATTCCCAAAGTGAGGAAAAGCCTGCTACTCTCCAGTTAAATACATTTTTACAATTTTCAGAAGAATATATTTAATTGAAAAGAAGAGAAAATAAATAAAATCAATAGCCTAATAAATTATAAGTAGATAAGAATGAGGTTCTTCCCTATATTAACTGCTATGGAATATTCAGTCTTTACCAGCATGCTAAAATAGAGAATGAGGTCAGGGAAGATTTACCAAATCTTCCTACATAATAAAAGCCTAATATGCTAAGTGTCTGGGCAACTGGTTGGCCATTCAACCAATCAAAGCATAATATACTAATGATATGCTAAGGCTGCTCAACTGCTCACTATGATGTGCACTGACCACCAGGGGGCAGACACTCTGACTGGTATGTTAGCTTGCTGCTGGGGTCTGGCCAATCAGGACTGAGCAAGACTGGCTGGACACACCCTGTAGCCCTCCCACGGTCCCTCCCCGGCTGGCCAACCTCCCACGTCCCTCCCCAGTGCCGATTGTGCACCAGTGGGGTCCCTCAGCCTGGCCTGTGCCCTCTCACAATCCAGGTCCCCTTGGGGGATGTTGGAGAGCCAGTTTTGGCCTGATCCTGCAGGCCAGGCCAAGGGACCCCATTGATGCATGAATTCATGCACCGGGCCTCTAGCATATGATAAAAGCTTAGTATGCCTCTTACATAATAAAAGCATAGTATGCAAATTGTCCCCTCAACCAGAGTTTGTCCAGGAGTTCAACCAGGGAGCTGGGCCAGCCGGGAGCAGCCAGCAGCCACTAGGAACCCTACCAGTGCACAAATTTTGTGGACGGGGCCTCTATTTAAAAAATAAATGAATAAATGAAGCATATATGGTTTCTGCATGGCAGAATTAGAAGTACTGTATTGATGGAAAATTAATTCCTACTATTTCCCTCTATTATATTTCTACTCTTTCACTATTTCAGCAACAAAGAAACTGTAAGTATTTGCCTAAAATCAAAGTTGCCAGATATGAAATCCTAAATTGAAAACTTCCATATGGAGATGAGCTTATACAGATTTGTAGGGTGGTACACAGACACAAACTGTGCATTCTCTCTACTCTAGAGGAGATGTGAAAGTAGCATTAGATAGATGAGAGAATTGAGAGAGAAAAGAGATAAGAACTAAACTTCACTTCCTAGTCCTGAAATAAACCCTACAGAGGCAGAAGGAGACAGATATGTACCCTTCCTGTTGTCTGAAGGAGTGTATTTATCTTTTACCACTGCTCACACCCATTTTGAGACTATGCATATCAACAGCCCAATAGATGTGTCCTACATTAAAACTTGTAAGATTTATGTATAATTCTTTCTTCTCTCTCCACATCGTTCACTGGAGTTGGAGAATCTTCTTCACCTCATTTGTGCTGGTGAATTGAGAGAAGAGAGGGATCTGAAATGGGCACAAAATAAACAGGCAGCAGTGAGGGAATCTCCAAGGCAGATTGAAAAAAACTTGCATCCAGAGAAGTAGGAGGGGAGCCAGGAAAAGGAATCATAAGGGAGATACGTTAGAGAAAACTGTGTATTCTCTACTCAATTCTAGAGTGGGTTGGAAACTTCTGTACTCCCCAGGGAAATAAATCATGGAGTGAATAAATATAGGCTATTTTTACCTCTCACTTTTCTTTCCCAAATAATGTCTGCTGGTGAGATTGGAAATTAGGAATTTTCTGGGAGCATGAATCATCCTACTTTGGGTTCTTTCAGTTTTAGTGATGCCCATTTACTATCTTCTTCCTCATTATAGAAAGATTATAATTGCTGGCTCTGCATTTTTGGGGAAGTAAGTGCTATCCATGGAGTTGGTTGTTTGGAAGTCCAGTTTTTCCTAGAGAGTCACATTGATTTCTCCAATAAGACTTATCTATAAGAAAAGATGATATTCTGACCTGCTATCTGTTTGACTCTTGTTTTACCTCTAAATTAGATTTGAATTAGAAAGTGGGGAGGACAGAGAAAGACTGATTAAACATACCCTTATACCGTAGTATTTGTCTGCTTCCTCACCTCCAACCTTTGCCATACTTCACTGGGGGTAGAATACACTTCACCACACCATTTAAACTGGGCTTGGCCATATGATTGCTTTGATTAGTGAAATAAGAGAGGGAGTGATAATGGGCCAGTGAGAAAACTTTAAAGGCTTCTTTGCCTTTCCTGCTCTCCTCCTGGATTTTTGCCACCCACCACGAGAAAAGCAGATCTTAATTAGCTGCGGGGCCCTGCCACCTTGGAGGAGACTTGGATTCCTTATACCTCCTGCAGCTCAGCTGCCCTAGCTGATTCCTGCACATCCATGAAAAGGCTCAATGTTTTGTTGTGTGTTGCAATTAAACCTCCTACAAAGATCCTGGAACCTCAGAGGCAATGCCAAGGAGTTGCCGGGGAACCAAATGTGCACGAATAAGCCAGTTCCAGGTGCTGTTCCTGCCAAAAAGCAAAGGGGAACCAGAAGCAGGCCTCTCCCTTCCCGCCACCAATGGGTGGATAGTCACCTACCAGAACTTGTCATTTTCTTTGGCAGGCTGGAGACCTGCGAACCTTGAGGGCTAGGGCAGAACTGGGAAGAGAAGGACAGACTCACATGGAGGTGTGAGCCAGGACACCACTGACTGACCATTCCGATTGGATCTAGGAATTCTCAGAAAAGGACAAATGGAAGAACCACAAGGAGCTAGTTTGAGGAGTTCATACTAGGCAAGCAGAGGCCTCACGTCAGAAATTTAATTCAGATCTAGAAATAAAGTATATTACTTTGGAATATTTAAACAGTAAACTGTGGATCACATGCCCAACACATTTTAAAGCAACTTACAATATCCCACGTCCCACATATTTTAGAAGTCCCAAAGGAAGGCTTTCCTAAACTCACTTACAATGGCAAGAATCTAAGGCCATGGCCATGACTTATTGGTCAACAGTGGCAACTGCTTATCTGACCTGTCCCTGTGTGTGCTCAACTTTCTTTTTCTCCCTATTTTACAGACTCGCCGCCATCCCCCGTGAGCTTGGGCATACTCAGCCCTCCTGGGATCTCAGATATTATCAGGGAATATCTAAGAAAATTGTTGCCATTGATCTGGTCAGTGGCCATTTTTTTTTTCTTCTAGATCAATCTATAGCTTTATAAGTCACACCTACATAGGAAACTTTTATTTTCCTTTTTGAGATATATTCTCTTACTGTGTACTGTTCAGTAAGGAAAACATACCCCTAGTGGCACGAAAGATACAGTTTCTTAAATGTGGACGTATTGACTGCTATAGTCTGAATGTTTGTGTGCCACTAGTATTCATGTTGAAATCCTGATGCCCAATGTGATCGTATTCAGAATGAGGCATTCGAGAGGCTCTGCCATCAAGAACAGATTGGTGCCTTATAAAAGAGGCTCCGACCCCTAGCCCCTTCCTCTATAGCAAGAAGGCACTGGCTATGAACCAGGTGAGTCCTCACTAGAATGTGACCAAACTGACACTTTGATCTTGGACTTCCCAGCCTCCAGAACTGTGAGAAATACATTTCTGCAGTTTATAAGCTACCCAGACTGTGGTATGTTGTTATAGCTACTGGAGCTAAGACATTGATACAGTCCCATTCTTCTAAGCTCATGTCTTCCTGCTTTTTTCACTGAGATGTGGAGTCAATAACATCTTATTTTTAATTCAATGAACTACTTTTACCTTTTATGCTGTTTGAAAAAGAAAACGACAAAAAAAAAGTAAGCTCTTCTTCTTCAGATGAATCACATTTAAGCCTCAGGGCTTCTGAAAATAATATACTCCAATAGTCAATTTACTCCAATGAGGCATAGGGGCTCATTAAGAAAATTAAGAACACACACATGAAACAATCTCAACAGTCACCCTATTTATATGTTATGTTGGCAAACTGGCCCTAATTATTATTCTATCATCAGTAAAGTCTAAAATATTAAGCACAACAAGCATTTTTTTTTTTAGTTTCACAAGCTAAGTAGAAAAGAGAATATGAAGTGCTTATTCCAACATAATTGAGAAATGTCTGTTTCCAAGCAAACCTTGAAGGTAACACCATCATGAGCTGAAATGCTCACATTGTTGTAACACTCATTTTAGATGTCAGTGTCTGAACAATGTCACCGCCAACTACATCCCTCTAGGAATCCACCTAGGTGTTGGCTTTGGTCATGTCAGTAGACAGGGCTGTCAGCACTGCTGGCTGAGCAGATGAGGACAATAAATATTCATACTCTACTCCCTGCATGTGACACTTGACTTGTGGAACCAATGTTCATGTTTCAAAAACAGCATCACCCAAATTTACCTCTTTTACTCTATAGAGGAAACCACCTAAAAGCACTCTTTTCTTGTCCATTTAAGGATTCAAGAAGAGAAAGGAGAAAAACTGGGGATTATAAAATTACATTTTTCTTGCTCATAATGGAAATGCAAGAGTCAGAATGGGGATTCTGAAGATGAGTCATCAAGTGTCAAAATTGCGTCTGTCCCACATAAAGAAGGCTTTGAGAAGTAATAAAATTTTGTTGACCATTCACTATTCTACTTTCCATTAAGTTACCTCAAAATACTTTGCCAACTATGGAGTACTTTTGGTAGTCTTTATTTTAATTTTCTGTTACAAATATTTTGATGAATTAAAATGTACATATTCTTGGATGTGTATAACAATTCCGAGTAGACATGGCTACTCAAGACAGAGTATCCTAGATGCAATAGAAAATATATCAGCATGTTGAAGAGGTGGGTCAGATGCTGCCTGATTTCATTTTGAACTTGGAATGTTTGAAATATATATAGAAGTGTTCATCCTTCAAAAAAATTCCTTAGAGATGATTGTTGTGCCTCATCTATACTAATAAAAGGGTAATATGGTAATTAGACCGGACAGACCGGACGTCTTCTGGACAAAGCTGCAGCAGCTGAGAGGGCAAAGGAGGGCTGCCAGCCGACAGTGGCAGCAGCAGCCGGGTGATGGGGGCGGCACCTTCCCCTGATCATCCTGGTCGCCTCCCGCAGAGGGAGGACAGACTGTGGCTTAGGCCCGCTCCCTCCGGGAAGTGGGACTGAGCCATCAGTAGGACATCCCGTGAAGGCTCCTGGACTGTGAGAGGGGGCAGGCCAGGCTGAGGGACCCCACTCCACCCCAGTGCATGAATTTTTGTGCACCGGGCCTCTAGTATACATATAATCCATTATCTTTGTTTTACACCATTAAAGAGGAGATGTTTTCATGAATACATACAGCACAGGTATTTGGCACCTCTGATAGAAAATGTATCAACAAAAATATGTGAATTTTTGTGGTAAAAGTAAAGAGCTGACTTTTGTGTAGAAAAGAAAATGTGTAGCTTCATTGCAAGCATTGAAAATTAATACAATAGTTCATATGAGATCTTAGCATTTAATAGCATTCCTACATTTATAATTAAAAATAGGAAAATAACACTAAAGTGATGTACTGAGTATAATTAATTATCTTAATTTAGATTCTTCATAGGAATAAAATTAGCACAAAGAACAAAGAATTAAAAAATAAAATTATATTCTAAAATTGTCAATATTAACATTTTAAAAATATATTGCATAGGTTTATGATTTTTTAAATTAGACTATGAACACCATTTAAATTAAATGTAAAAAGTCAAATGAATTTTCATATAATACAGATGGTCCCTAATTTACATGGTGGTTCAACTTAAGATTTTCAACTTTGTGATGGTATAAAAGAGATACAAATTCAGTAGACACTGGCCAGGCTAACCTATGATGTTTGGTAAGTCAGGTGTATTAAATGCATTTTCACAAACTATATTTTCAACTTATCTTGTTTTTATCAGATGTAACCTCATCACAAGTCAAGAAGCACATGTATATTGGTTTAAACTTTACTCATATTGAATTTATAATTTCTATGACTTTCCTATATAAACATAACAAAAGAGTGTAGTAAAATTAGCAAATATGAAACTATATTAATAATTTATCTTTCTAAGTTTGGACTTTTTAGAAACAGTATATGCACCTAATCTATGTCGATTCCTTGGCTTATCAGTTGCAGTGCACAGTGAACAAGAAACAAAATAGATACTTGGTGAGCATTCATATCTACAAGACCACAGCTAAAGATTAGGTATCTTTATTAATATTTAACTATCCTACAAGCAATTAGCATTAGATCATAATATACTATCAAAGCAACTTATTTATACTGAAAAATCAAAATAGAGCTGTTATTTGTAAACTTTTATATAAAATGTAACTACAAATGATAGAAAAATATAACATTTTCCTATTTACTATTCAATACCCACAGGCTATCAATTTTTGTTATACTGAGAAAGCTGTTTTTTGTTGGAAAAGTGATTAAAAATAATTAGTGTAAAAACAGACCAGTATAATATGTGTCCTTTCAACACCAGCACAGATCGAACAAAGCTCTCCTAAAGAAGTGACATTTGAACTGAGATGTGAAAGACAGGTAGGAATTTACCTTGGGGAAGAGAGAATGATAGTAAAGAAAAGGGATTTCTAGGAAAATGGAACAGATATCAGTCTCTCTGAATGGAGGGAACACAATGGAAAAAAAGCTAATTTGAGTGGGCCGAAGAGTGAGTGAGTGCTCAGTGCAAAATAGGTTCTCTGAGGTCTGTAGGGCCAAATGATGCAAGGTCTTCCTGGCCACATGGAAAGGTTCTGCTCTGTAACCATGAGAATCTATTGAATAGTTTTAAGCAAAAGATGTCTGTTAATTGTCAAAGTGGAGATACCCACCAGGCAGATGGAGTAACATGTCACGTGCTCAGAGAAGAGGTCCCAGGTGTGGGTGTGAATTTAGGAATAGTAGTATGAGGCTTGGATTAAAGCCATGTGTATAAATGAGATTGCTAAAGAGATAGCAGAGAATAAAAGAAAAACAAAATCAGGGCCCAAACCTTGAAAAACTCTAACCATTATTGGTTCAGATATGGAGGAGAATGAGAGAGAAAATGAGCAACAGTAAGACAAACAATGACAAACAAACAAACAAAATAAAAATGAAGACAAACCCAGGAAAAGGTAGAGGTTGAAAGTAAAAAGAATGGGGTGTTTTTAAAAGGGCACAGCTAATAGTAATGTTGGTTGGATATTGCCAGGATGTCAGGTGAGGTAACAACTAAAAACCCTCCGCTGGATTTAAGAACACACTCAAGTCATTAGACTTTAGTAGTGGCTGTGGGAAGAAACTATGGGAGAGGGCACATAGTGTAGTGACCAAAAAGTGGGTAAGGAGGTAAAAAAATCAGGACTGGCATAGAGACGCAATTTGTTTCTAGACTTTGGGCTCTGAGGAGTCAGGAAGGTAGGGCAGTGCCTGGAGGAGTGCATTTGTTGGAGGGAGAGATGATTTCATTTTTGTTTTATGTGTTAAGGACTGTGATGTATTTAAATGCTGATGGAGAAGGATCTAAGTAAAAGGTAGAGGAACAGCAATGAGAACACATTCAATACCTAGAGAAAGGGTAGGTTCAGTGCACAGACGGAAGACTGGTCTTCAGATTGGTGGGACCATCATTATTTTTTAAAATATATTTTTATTGATTTCCAAGAGGAAGGGAGAGGGATGTGTATGTATATGTCTGTGTGTGTGTGTAGTGTGTGTATCTGTATGTGTGTGTGTGTGTGTGTGTGTGTATATATATATATAGATATATATATATATATATTAGAGGCCTGATGCACAAAATTCGTGCACAGGGAGGGGGGGGTTCCCCTCAGCCCAGCCTGCACCCTCTCCAATCTGGGACATACTCTCACAATATGGGACCACTGGCTCCTAACTGCTCACCTGCCCCTGCCTAATCATCCCTAACTTCCCCCCCACCCTGCTGGCCTGGTCACCCCCAACTCTCTCCTCTGCCAGCCTGGTCAGCCCTCACTGCTCCCCTCTGCCAACCTGGTCACCCCTCACTGCCCCCCCCCCCCTGCTGGCCTGTTCGCCCCCAACTGCCCCCCCACTGGCCTGGTCAACTCTTACTGCCCCACCCTGCCAGCCTGGCCACCCCCAACTGCACCCCTGCTGGCTTGGTTGCCCCCAACAGCCCCCCCTGCTGTCCTGGTCTCCCCACGCAGCCTGTTCAGTTGTCTGTTTGGTTGCGATGGTCGCTTAGGCACATATATATATATATATATATATATATATATATATATATAATGATAGAGAATCATTGATTGGCTGCCTCCTGTACACCCCATACTGGGATTGAGCTTGCAACCCAGGGATGTGCCCATGTGCCCTGACCAGGAATTGAACTGTGACCTCCTGGTTCATAGGTTGATGCTCAACCACTGAGCAACACTGGCTGGGCAGGGGCTGTCATTTTTTACAAAAGAGAGAAAGGTCAGGGTGGTTGCAGATGCAGGAAAGTTTGTGGCTGAAGATTCATCCATTTCTGCTTCTGCCTCTTCTCCATGACTTTGGAAATTGCGCACATTTTCAGAGCCTGCTTCCTTATACTAGTATGTAAATTAAAGAAATAGGGTTGGATAACTGAATACTTACATACCTGTCAATTCTAAAATGCCTTCAATTGTTTCATATTTTCAATTTTGCCAATGTCAGAAAAGTTTCCCATCTAGCATGCCACTGGATTTTGTGTGAATAGTTGATTTGGTCTCATTTTTGGCAAAATGTGTAGTTCATAAAGATCCTGTGTGTGAGCTGTAATCAACTGAGATTTTTTTCTTTCATTCTCCCTGATTGTACTCGCTAATGTGAGCAATAGTTTGTTGTGGTATTTTGATAACTACAAGGACTAATGCTCTCAAAAAAATAATAGACATGTTTAGAGAAGTTTTCATTTTGGTTCTAATTCTATTTCCCTGAGGCTGGAACTTCAGATATTGTTTCTCCCAAATACTTTTTAAAAATGATTTTTGAGGCATAGTAGATATATTTAAAAAAGGCACATATTTAATGCATACATTTGATAGTTGGGGCATATGCTACACCTCTGACACTGCTAGGATGACTACAATTTTATTTTATTTTTTTTTTTAAAAAATATATTTTATTGATTTTTTACAGAGAGGAAGGGAGAGGGATAGAGAGCTAGAAACATTGATGAGAGAGAAACATCAACCAGCTGCCTCCTGCACACCCCCCACCAGGGATGTGCCCGCAACCAATGTACATGCTCTTGACCAGAATCAAACCCGGGACCCCCCAGTCCGCAGACCGACGCTCTATCCACTGAGCCAAACCGGTTTCGGCAGATGACTACAATTTTAAAAAAAGGTCAGTGTTGGCAAGCATGTAGAGAAAAGGAAACCCTTGTGTATTGATGATGGGAATATACAATGGTGCAGCCACTATGGTAAAAAAAAAAACTAAAAGTAGAACTATTATCTGATGCAGCAATTTACTTCTGGATATACAGGGTGGGGCAAAAGTAGGTTTACAGTTGTTTGTATGAAAAATAATATAATAATAAATAATAATAAAAGAATAAACTGTGTGTTTTATGTATTCACAACTGTGAACCCACTTTATATGCCAAAAATAAAATAAAAAAATTGAGATCAGAATTTTGAAGCCATATCTGCTCTCCCATGTTCATCACAGCATGATTCAGAATAGCTCAATTCTTAGTATATTATGAGCACATAAGCACTTTCATTAAAGTATTTTAAGAATCCCCAATCAAATCTTATTAATGTTGTTTAAATTAACTGTTCTATAGGGCATCAAATTGTCCATAGTATTTTTATAATATATTTTTAATTGATTTCAGAGAGGAAGGGAGAGGGAGAAAGAGATAGAAACATCAATGATGAGAAAGAATCATTGACCAGCTGCCTTCTGCATGCCCCACAATGGGGACTGAGCCTGCAACCCAGGCATATGCCCTGACCTGATGGGGAATCGAACCGTGATCCCATGGTTCATAGGTCGAAGCTCAATCACTAAGCCACGTCGCCTGGGCCTAGTATTTTTTAAAAGTAATAATAACAATGGCTAAATCATTTTGTAACACAATTGTAGAATTTAAGTCTCTGGCTTCAATATTTCAGAAATGAAATAACATGATTCATGTTGCTTCGTAAATATGTTTAAAGCCATCACAAAGACATACAGCGTTGCCAGTGTGGGTAAGGTATTCTTACCTTTGTTTCTTTAGCGTGTTGTCGTTATAGTTGAGTCCATTTTCGAGGGACCTAAACTAAGTCCCTGTAAGCACTATCTCCACTACAACTTTTCCTGGGTTCCTTAGGATGTCAGTATCAGCACTGCCTCTTGGAGAAATAAATGTGTCTTCTTATCTTAAAATAGCAAAAAACAGCAGCATTGATGATAATCAGCAAGGGGCTGATGATGCAGGCATCCCTTTCTGACAGAGCAGCTCTTGCTCTCCATAGCTCCATGTCACAGGTTCTCTTTCCATTCCCTCTCTAATGAGCATTTCTCTGAGAATCAGACACGCACACAAAGACTTTGATCAGCACTATGAATAGACAACTTCTTTACTTATTTTACTAGATATTCAAGACCAAATAGACTCTAAAATGGATGCTTAAACATAATTTTGTTTTTGGCACCTGGTGAATAAAATTGATCAGATTATTTCCTATAAAAAATTCACTTTCAAACTTGAAGGTTTGTAATTTTAAAAAATTAAGAATGTGTGGAGAGTCTACCTGAGTAATTTAGAAGTTTTCTACATTCCCATTGTACCTCAAGCTACGTTTTATTTTTTCTTTAACCACACATGGTGGTTTTGGACCACGAATGGAAATGCCTGGGGCACTAGAGGGAATATGCCTCTGGTTACTGGTTACTTTGAAGAGTTTTTGAGGAGGGCGCTGCCTGCATCTTAGCCAGCATTTCCTAGGCAGGTACAGATCAAGCACCAGGGGGCAGGCTTGGATCACAAAAGTTTGTGGGCACTTGCTTTTCTTCAGAGAAAAGTCTGTCACTACATAAAACAGCAGGGATCAATATTTTGCGAATTGGATTGTTGATAAGAATAAACCATTTTGTATCATATCCATCATTAATATAAAATTTTACATTTCTGGAAAATAAAATAAACTTCCTCAATTCTAGTTTTTATTTAATATTAATTCTTATGTTTTGTGGTATAAATGAATACTTTTTTTTGGATAGTAACTGCTCTATAAATGTTAACTCTATGTAACAGATGTTTTTGTAAACTTAACAGAATACATAGAATATAATAGGCTATTGGCAAAATAATTTAGAATCTTAGATATTTTTTTAAAAATTTATTTTTAAATCTATTTTATTATGGAAAATTTAGAAATTCGCAAACACTACAATATACAGATGATAAACTATAGAATTGTACACTTGAAATCTATGTAATTTTATTAAGCAATGTCATCACAATAGATTCAATACAATTTTTAAAAAGAAATTACTGATATGCAAAAAATAATAAAATATTGCAGCCTTTATCCCAATATTTAATGAGAACCGCTGTTACTATTTGGTGTATTTCTTTGAAGATATATTATTTAATCAAGATGCTTCTATCCATCCCAATCTATCTGCTTCTATTTTTCACTTAACTTATTATTGATAATTTTCCTGGCATTGAATAGTCTTCCATATCATGATATACAATAACTTTATAGTATTGTACTATATCAATGTGCATAATTTAGATACTCAATACCTTATTTTAAGTTATGTAATTTATTTACAACTTTTTGATAAGTTCTTTTAAAAAATATAACATACTCTGGTTTCCCAAATTGATGGACCATAATGCATACATTTTTCATAGAACAGTTTTACATACATTGAGAACAATATAGTTTACCTTCAAAGTAAAAGATGAATTTCAGGTAAGGATAGTGCCCTAATTTACAGCCTCTTAAGGAAAGGTGAATCACAATTTAGAGGTGAATTCCCACACTCATTATAGGTATTAATCACCTAGTTCTCTTTCCTACAGCATTACGTCAAATCACATTCAATGATGGCTTGCCAAAAAACCCACTTGAAATGTAGTTCCTCACTATGACTAAGAATATGATAAATTTACCTTATTCCCATTATGTAAGTCATCCTCATTTAGTGCCAATTACCAGCACCTTGAAGGAATATTTCCCACATTTCAGGGGGTTTTTCTGTGTGAGGCCTGTATATGTCAATGCGAATGCCAACTACAGTGCTTAAGACTACTAAACATACAAGAGTAACACTATTGAGGACCATTCTGGTTTTTGGAAGCAAGTCAGCTTTCAGGTGTCTGTGCCGAGATGGATTGTGCAAATAACTTATACAATCAGTAATGACAATCAGTGTGAACTTGGGCAAGTTGTTCAAAACATTTGTGTGCTCCAGATTCCTCTCTCATAAAGCAGGCTTGGCCAGAGCTGTCTTTGTCAAGTTACTGTGAGTTTCTGGAGTACCTCTTTATAATGTGCTGCCTGGGTCCCATTAACAGCACTGAGAGTGGGGGCAGGTTCAGCTGCTCCAAAGTCTCCTATCAGCTGTGCATCACTGCAGGTTGCCCAGGACCAAACCAGAGAGTCGGACCTGCATTACCACCATTTGTCCACCATCCAGAACTGTAATGTCAGTGCTGATATGTACACATAAGGAACTGTTGGACATTGAAATTGGGTCTCAAAAGGACTGTTGGCCCAGAAAGAAACTCACTATAGACTGATTCATTTGCCTGTCAGCATAACTATTATTGCTTGTTTCATTTTCGGTTCTTATAAGTGTATTTCTAATAGCACATGATCTCACTCATCTAGGGGAAATAATGAACAACATAGACGGATGAACAAGAACAGACCCAGAAACAAGGAGGCATGGATCAGACTGTCAGGCCTCAGAGGAAGGGTAGGGAAGGGTGGGGGTAAAGGGGAGAGATCAACCAAAGGACTTGTGTGCAAGCATACGAGCCTAACCAGTGGTTAAGGACAACAGTGCGGTGGGGGCATGTGTGGGGAGGGGTGTGGGCTGGGAATGGGGGGATGAGGACAAATATGTGATACCTTAATCAATAAAGAAATAAAAAAAAAAGTCTCCTATCAACAGTGGACAAGCTGGTATTTACATCTGATGTAAAACTTCTCCCTCCCTTTCAGCATCAAGAGTAAACACAGGCATCAATCCTAAGATCATGTCACTTCTAAATTTCAACCCCAGTGTTAGTGAAGGGGAGCCGCACACTGGAGTTATGACCGGCCTTCACAGACCTCTTGCCTCCATTAACGAGTGGTCAGGGAGGAAACCCAGACCCTCATACACTGCTGGTGGGATGTAAGATGTGGCATACAGTTTGACAGTTCCACAGAATGATAAACATAGAGTTATCATATTCTACCCCTAAATATTTGTCAAGCAATTCCACCCCCTAAATATATGTCCAAGAAAATATAAACATATACTCACACAAAAACTTGAACATCAATGTCCACAGCACCATGATTCAGAATAGCACAAAAGGAAAAACAACTAAATCTATCAACTGATGAATGAAAGGATAATGAAAATGTATTCTATGCTTAAAATGAAATTTTATTGGAAAATAAAAAGGAAAGAGTGACTGATACATGTTACACTGTAGATGGACCTTGAACACATTGTGCTAAGTGAAAGAAACCAGGCAAAATAACCACATATTTTATGGTTCCATTTATATAAGATGTACAGTATAGGCAATTCCATAGAGACAGAAAGTAGTTGACGGTTTTCTATGATTGGGAATGGTGAGCTAGGGGGAGAAATGAATTTTTAATAAGGCATTTTTATTAAACATATGCTCAGTTTTACCATTATAAGGGAAATAAATATAGCTGATTATAGAGTTATTTTTACAATGCCCTCCTATTAAAATTATTTTAAAATTCTATTAAAATGATGAAGAAAACAATAATGAATAAACATGATTGTTATATAAGCCCAGATATATAGGCAATCAACATGAGATCGGAATTATTAAAGCTATTAAAATATTTATAATATAAGTGGCATAATTCAGTGGTTGTAGGTTTATTATGTAGTTCTCAGAAGTAACTTCATTACTTTACTTTTTCACTGATGTATGCTTATGGCTGTCTAATTATTTACTAACTTCATATTTCAAAATTACTAATTTCACAAATATTAATTAGCAAGTCAATTAAAATTTAACCTTCATTTTCAAAAACTACTTATAGTTCAAAAATATAATTTTTCACAAAGCTCTTTGTAAATGTCATGTATTCAACTAAAATATATCTGCTATGTTATTTTACATAATATGCATAAACATAAAAAAAGTGTAGTATAAGTTTTTATTTTGAAAAATGTTTTTATTAAATACTAGAGGCCCAGTGCACAAAATTCCTGCACTTGGGAGGGGGAGTCCCTCAGCCCGGCCTGCACCCTCTCACAGTCTGGGAGCTCTGCAATGGATTGCCCCAACAGACGGAGGCCCAGGCTACCCGCAGCAGCACTGTTGGCATGGTAACCTGGGCCTCCCTCTTTGGGGCAATCCATCAAAGGGCTTTGTGATCAATTGCCCCAAAGAGGTAGGCCCTGCCCCCCTGCAGGGGCTCTGCAATGGATCACCACTGCAGAGGGAGGCCCCACCCACCCACTGCAGCCCACAGGTCAGTTGCCTGAGCCTCCCTCTGCGGGGTGATCATGGGGCAATGGCCAGGCCCCCAACCAATTGCATCACACCCACCTTGGCTGGCCTGGCACCAGTGGGTGTCATAGCATGGTCCTCTGGATGGTCGTTCCACTGTTCTGCCATTCGGTCAATTTGCATATTATGCTTTTATTATTGTAGATAATTTCTGTTGTAATATCTCTTAACTCTCATATCTTCTCTGCCAGCATCCCTCCCCCCCACCCAATACATACAAAGTATGACCATCTTCTCCCTCAGTGTGTATGGTCTTCATAATAATAACTGATATAAAAGCAATAGAATTCCTAAATTTGTTTGTGGTAAAAAAAAAAAAATCAGTTAAAAACAGAAACACAAACAATTAGAAAGTTTCATCAGAAAGATAATGTTTTCACTTCCAAGGGCTCATAAATATATCTTGTTCATTTTCAGTAATATCTGTCAAACCAAGGGCATCCTCTAAATGAAGTCACCACAGAATTAGCGCGCACGCACACACACACACACTCCTAGCTTGTGAAGACTCCATCTGAATAGTTTCATTAGTAGGATGTGTCATTATGAACTCTTGGTCTCATGTAAATTGAGTTTTGAAATGACACATATTTCTGTTATTCTCCAGTTAGCCAGAAATTTCTGTTGGGCTTCCCTTCTTTTCTAGTCATCTGTAAAATAAAGAAGAAAACTTGGGACTCTAGAAGACACCTGAAGAAATAGAAACTACTCTCTCATTTTGTTCAAAATGCATTCTCTAGCTGTTCTAGCTCTAGTCAAGGTCTGCATTGTTCTGCTCATTGGAAGGATGCAGACCTTGACTAGAGCTAGAACAGGCTGAGAAACTCTGGACCCAGGGAAGAGCATTAGGAGGTCAGTAAACATCACTGAATGCTGATTTAGAGGCCCATGGGCCACGAGTTTGACATGCTTGAATTGTACACTATGATGGTGAACAAGGCCCAGGAGTAATAGACCTATGGGATAAAGAAAGTGACTGACTGCTGGTAGATGAAGACAAAATAAAATATCTTTACCTCTATATGATCAATCAAAGGGGCAAAAGGGAGCTTAATAGTCAGTTACATTTGATCAGGGGAGGAATATGCATTTAAAATTTTTACACTTGTGTCTATTGTTTATTTTTATGATTTTGTGACTTATCTAAAAGGGGGAGTGGTTTGAATCCAGATTTCAAAATGGTGGAATCCTGCCCTCCTGCCATTTATTTATTTATTTATTTATTTACTAAAGGCCTGGTGCACGAAATTCGTGCATGGGGGGTGGAGGGGGGGGGGTTGTTCCTCATCCCAGCCTGCACCCTCTCCAATCTGGGATCCCTCTCACAGTCCAGGACTGCTGGCTCCCAACTGCTCACCTGCCTGCCTTCCTGATTGCCCCTAACCACTTCTGCCTGCCAGCCTGATCACCCCCTAACCACTCCCCTGCCAGCCTGATTGACGCCTAACTGCTCCCCTGCCAGCCTGTTTGCCCCTGACTGCCCTCCCCTGCAGGCCTTGTTCCCCTCAACTGCCCTCCCCTGCAGGCCTGGTCACCCCTAACTGCCTTCCCCTGCTGGCCTAGGTCCCCCGGAACTGCCCTTCCCTGCAGGCCCGGTTGCCCCCAACTTCCCTTCTCTGTCAGCCTGGTCCCTAACTGCCCTCCCCTGCAGGCTTGATTGCTCCCAACTGCCCTTTCTTGCAGGCCTGGTCCCTCCCAACTGTCCTCCCCTGCTGGCATGATTGCCAACTGCCCTCCCTTGCACGCCTGGTCCCTCCCAACTGCCCTCCCCTGCTGGCCATCTTATGGCGGCCATCTTGTGTCCACATGGGGGAAGCCATCTTTGACCACATGGGGGAAGCCATCTTGTGTGTTGGAGTGATGGTCAATTTGCATATTACTCTTTTATTAGATAGGATAGAGGCCTGGTGCACAGGTGGGGGGCAGCTGGTTTGCCCTGAAGGGTGTCCCGGATCAGGGTGGAGGTTCCCTTGGGGCATGGGGTGGCCTGGGTGAGGGGCCTGTGGTGGTTTGCAGGCTGGCCACGCCCCCTGGCAACCCAAGTGGAGGCCCTGGTATCTGAGATTTATTTATCTTCTATAATTGAATCTTTGTTGCCTTGAGCGGAACCAAGCCTCCTGCTCACTCCATGGCCACAGCCATTTTTGTTAGGATTTATTTATCTTCTATAATTGAAACTTTGTAGCCTTGAGTGGAGGCCTGGGCCCGCCAGGGTGTGCGGAAAGCTTGGCTTCCTCTATTGCTGGGGAAACCCAAGCCTCCTGCTCACTCAGTGGCTGCAGCCATCTTGGTTGGGTTAATTTGCATACTCGCTCCTGATGGGCTTGTGGGTGTGGCTTGTGGGTGTAGTGGAGGTATGATCAATTTGCATATTACTCTTTTATTAGATAGGATCAATCTTTATTGTTGAAAGTATTACATATGTCCCTTTTTCCCCCATTGTCCTCTCCTCCCTTCCTCCCCCCAAACCTTCTCCTGCCTTTTAAAGGAAATTAAAACTGTCACCTTGTCCCAGCTCTCCACCCTGGCTCACCTATCTGAATCTATTCTATCAAGGTCACTTATTTCTATTGAAACATTATGTCTAGAATAATATGCATCTCCATTTTCCTCACATATTCTCATACTCTCACATACAAAGTACCACAGCTTGAGTGAGGCAATAGAACAGGAAGCTACAAATGTGCCAAACTAATGGGACAGGAGGATAATCTTTGTACAGAGAAGACATGAGGCAGAGAGATCACCAAAAGCAGGACCATTTTCTGCCTCCATTCTCTACTCATATACTTCATCCCTAAAGAAAACACCCCATTGAGCAAACTGAGGCTCTGGCATAATCTCACTAGAGTCCCTGGTGACATGGGACATGAAACTTAAGTATGAGTACTCCATCAGAAACTGTATTTCCGGAGAATTCTGAAAAAGGCATGCCAGGAAATAAAAATAGTGAAAAGTTGTTTATTATTACAAATTTTCAAAATATTCTCATTGATGTACTTAAAAGTATCATGTCTGTTTCAAAAAAGTACAGGTCCAAAGTTTACAGAAAATACTAGGTCATAGCATTATGTCTGCAGTTGGTGGAATGAGAATGGTATTCATGTAATTGTGATAGTCCAGCTTTCTTTTGCGTTGATTTTTAAAAACAATAAGAAATGAAAATATTTATTTATTTATCAAAAACAATTTTGAAGAAATTTTAAAGCAGCCAGAAGTAAAAAGAAAGCATCACTTTCATAGTTTTCCGATCTCTGTAGATAGGACATAATGAAATATAAATTGCATTTATCTATTATATATTAAGTTATTCCTTGATAACAAAATCATACTGATGAGAAAGTTTTGCTTTAGGATTTTTTTCTGAATATGATATGAGTCACTAGGTGTAGAAACAAATGATTAATTACAACCTACGCACTACCACACAGTTATTTTGAAAATGATAATGCTCCCTCCCATTTTTCATATTTTCCACACTGGAAGGAAAGTCCAACCATTGACTTGAAGAAGAGTAATATTCTGAAGAAAATTCTCAAGAAAGATGCTAATCAATCCTTTTGTAATTACCCTTTGTTTAAAAGGGAATTTTCCTGCCCTTACACACATGCATACTCCTTATTCTGGAAATTGGTGGCATATGGTCCATGTATTAGAAAATAAAAGAATTTTTAGGAACCTATGATAAGATAGTGAGGCTAGTCTATTAGGATACATTTCATTGAGGATTTCCATAATAACATATGAAATCATAGTATGAAAGTACCCTTTAAAAAGTATCCCCCATCTTTTATTTACATTAAATGTCATATTCTTTGTGTCCTGAATTTATCTACTTTCTAACAGGTGATGTGTGCAGCAATTAGAATTCTAACAGGGTTAAGACCTAAGGCTGGGGAAACATAGAAAGTTAAGGAAGTCTTGAATTCCTGTGAATCACTATGACAGTGCTGGGATTCATGCTTAGGAAGACATTGCATTGTGTATTTGCTACATCATCCAACACAATACAAATACAAGAAAAAAAAAAAGGAAGTTGAAAGAGAACAAATGATACTGCATTTTCAGATGACATGATTATAATTAGGGAACGATATAAAATATACTGGAAAAAAAAACCAAAACAAACTAATTAAAAAACTGGAACAAATAAGCGGGTATAGTAACTTGAAGGATACCAGATCAACACAAAAAGACATTTTTTCCAATATACCAGCAATAAACAATTGAAATTTGAATTAAAAAAGAAAATTTCTAGCATTTACATTAACACCAAAAATCTATAGTACTTAGATATAAATCTAACAAAGTATGTTCAGATTCTTTGGCAATAAATTGCAAAACACTGATTAAAGTAATCAAAGAAGATAAAAATAAATGG
This sequence comes from Eptesicus fuscus, assembly GCF_027574615.1. Classification (NCBI taxonomy): domain Eukaryota; kingdom Metazoa; phylum Chordata; class Mammalia; order Chiroptera; family Vespertilionidae; genus Eptesicus; species Eptesicus fuscus. The sequence continues at coordinate 10,634,159 of NC_072475.1, forward strand.
AGGTATATATCTTTATGGATTTGAAGACTCAAATAATCCTGGGTTTTCTCCTTCCATCCATAGTTTACTTATTTATCCTTTATGAAGGCATTTGAAACCAAGTCATATACTCTCACCTTGATCTATACATCAATGAAATCCTAATCAAAATTCTAGCAAGCTACTTTTGAAATTGAGAAAAAGAGATTCTAAATTTGTGTGTGTGTGTGTGTGTGTGTGTGTGTGTGTGTGTGTGTGTGTAAATGCAAACAACACAGTACTGATGAAGATTATAAAGTTGGACAACTCAACTACATGATTTTAAGATTTATAAATATGGAGTAACCATGACAACATTAAATTGGCAAAAAAGTAGACAAATATATCAATACTAGAGGCCCGGTGCACAAATTCATACATGGGTGGGGTCCCTTGGTCTGGCTGGTGATTGGGCCCGATCGGGAGAGGAGGGCGGGGTGGCTGGCCTGTGGGAGAGACCACGGGAGGTTGGCCTCAGCAGCAAGCTAACCAATGGCCAATTCTGCGAGGAATTCGGCTTCCTCCTCCCTCCTGTCTTGGTCCGGGGTGTGGGTGAACCAGATTCGGGACTGTTAGGACCCCAGCAGCAAGCTACCCAATGGGTGATTCCAAGAGGAATCGGGCTCCCTTCTCCCTCCTATCTGGGTCTAGGGTGCGGGTGAACTAGATTCAGGGCTGTCAGGGCCCCAGCAGCAAGGTCTGGGTCAGTGTGCATCATAGCTACCCGCTGGTTGTCTGGTCATTCCACTTGTTCCAGGCATTCAGTCATAACGATCACTTAGGCTTTTATATATATAGTTAGTAATGGGTTGGGGGATTGAAGGGCTGGTGGAGTGGGAGCCTCCAATTGCCCCAGTACAACTGGGGAGTCAACATGCAGTGAGATCTTCCCAATGGCCTCCCTCAACGACTCATAATTACAAAAACTGCTAGTAACAATGGATAAGCAACTGGTGGAACAGCAATTTATTAATCAGAAATTCAATGATATGAGCTATTAAAGAATTTGGTCTACTAGGATAGATATGGGATTCATTCACAGGATACATATATGGCATTAAATTAGTAAATGATAGATAATTTTTAAAAAGTTAATTTCTAATCATGGGAAAACTATTAAATATCCTTTATAATGACATCCATTAAAATTAAACCTTGAAAAATATGTAATAACATTTTAATTCATACAAAATGATCTGTTAAATAAAGAAGTTGAGGTGCAGAACTATAAATATAACATAAAATATATGTTGTAGAAAACATAAATAAATGTAGATGCACAGGAAAAATACTGGCAGTGTTATTTTGGGGTTCATAAGTATCTTTAAACAGTGGTCTTGTTCTTACATGTATTTTTCTGGGGAAAGAGGTCCTTTAGCTTTCATTCTAGTCTCAGAGGTTTCCACAATCTAAAAAACTTAATGATCATCAAAACTCCTTTTTTTACAAGAAAGGCTTAGAGATGTTAAGAGAACATTATCACGGTTAAAAAACCCAGAAAATCTTGAGTCCTGAAGCCAAGTTTCCTGCCTCCATGTCTAGTGCCCTCAGCCAATTTCGGTTGCTACTCAACAGTTTAAAAATGCAGGATTAAGTTATATTGAATAATTTAGATAAAATTATAGACTATTATATGTCAATTTCTTCATAGAAATTAAGTCCTGAGAATGTTACTCATTTTTACCTGTAGAATTTACAGTTTTCTTTTACTTTACTTTTAAATTTTATTTTTAAGATTGCATCATAGCTACCATTTGTTGGAAGTTTTTCACATCTTACTTTTGCTCACAAATACAAATTCGAGCTTGATCAAGTGGGCTTTCTATTATATATGGATAGGTATATGGATGAATATAGTTAATGATATAGGTGACATAGAGATAAAGATAGAGACGGAGATATCTCAACACTAAAATTTTGTTTATAGTCTAAATCAGGAAATTTGATTTTTTAAATTGATGATACAAACTTCATCATAGCACCTCTCTGAATTATACTAATTCCAATTAAGTTACTTGGATTTCTTATGTACTTAAAACAATTACCTGATTCCTATAACACACCACCTCATGTTAAATTAGGAGTTACTGGAATAAAATAGTATGTCACCAGGAATTGGTTTGGGCATGAAATAACACCTACGTAATCCAATTGTTTCTGCCTTTTTTTTTTTTTTTTTTTTTTTTACTTTAGGCCATTTGAACAATGGCTATATAACAAAGACACTTTTGGATTCATAGCTTCTTATTCATAGCCTGATTGCTTGTGCCAATCATACCAATATTTGTTGATGTTACTTTTTATGTAGAAAAGTGAAGTAAAGCACAGGAATTTGAGAAATTACCAAGTTGTCACATTTTCTAAGTATTATGATGTAATGTGAAATTTCCTCATGAGTAAAATGCCAGACATAGTGATCATTGACAACTGATATTTAGTGAAGGTGAAGTTGTTGATAAAGTGAAAGTGAATTCATAAGCCAATGGCGATACACAACATGCACCGACTGGCGGTAGTAATAAATGACTGGAATCACAGCTTTTATTCATTGGGATTTTCCCCAACCCACATGTGTCATCAAAGAAAGCATTACATATCATATGAAGGAAGGGAAATGACTGTACACCAAATGTGGCATGTAATTAAAGAAAAATAAACTATTAATCAGGCTGAAATCCAATCAACAGTAAAACACAATTGTGTGCTCCTTCAATATTTAGGCCAACGAATAGGTCCTTAGACTAATGAACTGACCACATACTTATTATTCTCTCTTTCTTATTTGATATATTTTAGTTTTCATGTGGATTTTAATTCTTAGTCTTTGGGAATAGCTAAAGCAGAGACAAACTTTTTTATTCCATTCCCTTTGGTCAGTTTCTACGAAGGAATGAAACAGTGACAGTAAATACAAACCAAACTTTCCTCCATACCTGTTCCTTCTCCACTCCTTGTCATTATTCCACTGTCTCCGGACAACCTTACATCTGTGGGACAAGTTTGAGTGACTTTAACCAACTCTAACTTCCCTATGCACTTCTAACTGCAATCCCAAAAGAGGTAGTCTACTTGTCATCTTTACTGTGGCATGGATATCAGCCAATCAGAACAGAGGCCAGCCAAAATTATCTGTCCTCTATTGTGTTCTGTCCGGCTATGTTCTATTTTATAGTGGCATAGATGACACTTGACACAGGTAACAGTTCCTGCCTTCTTGAAATACCACTTTTCCTTGGTTTCCAGTATTCTTTTGATCATATTTCTATCTCATTAGGTGCTTTTTTCCAGTTTCCTCTTTTTGTCTCCCCTCTTGTCCCTGACCTCTACCTTTTGGGATGCCTCGAGGCATAGTCATCAGAATGTTTTTCTCTTCTGTTGACACTACTTTAGAAATTTCATCTAGCCTTCCGCCTATAGACACCTTCGATGTGCTGAACACAACCGCAGTGCTCACCAATGACCTTTTTACGTTCACATACACGTACAGACTCAAGCCACTATCATGAACCACATTTGACATCACTCTGCTCAGAAGGTTATCAGACAGAAGCCACAGCATGCCAGCACCTCAACATCAACGGTTCCTTGCAGGAGTAGTTCCTGCAGCAGTCCATGAAAGAGTGCACAGAGTCACCCAGAACATAGGAACTCAGATGACAATTGAGGTCCAAGGAGGCAAAACCACTCTGGGCACTCAGTGAAACTTCTCTGACTTAAAAGCCTCACGTCAGACAGGAGTCAAAGTACCTACAGACATAGCCTCCAGAGGCCCTGTAGCAGACACACACATTATAAGAGTCATTGCCCACAGAAAACCCAATGTATAACCCTATTGGGTATTCAAAGTTCCTTGTCCAAATGCAGTTTGCATCTTAGGAGTAATTTCTATTTTAAATAACGTTGTCTAGAGATGGCAACTTAACTCTTGTCAGATTGCCATTGAACTAAACCCAGCAGGTTCAATGAAGGTCAAATCTTCATATAGAACTAGAAACTTTTTTAAATAGAAAAGGTCTAACTTTACCTATAACTCTTAAATTTCTATTTTCTGTCCAGACTTTTTTTCTCCGAAGTTCACGCTCAGATATCCTACTGTGCTTATTTGACATTTTCACTTAATATTTAACTGGTGATGTCAACTAATAGTATTCATATTTGAATTCTTGATTTTTTCCCACCAAACACATCCCCCTAGTCTTCTCAATCTCACTAAATGCCAATATCTTTCTATATGCCAATGTTGAATTATTAAAGTCATCCATAACTTCTCTTTACCCCTTACACCTCACATCCAATCAGCAGATACTGAATAACCAAAATCCAGATACTTCTCCCAATTGTCACTGTGACCTCTTTACCTCAAATAGCGACTGTGTGGCTATTTGACCTTTTGGCAGCATAAAAGATAGTGCTATGCTAGTAATGTGAGAAGAGCAGAGGGGAGAAACTTGGGTTTATTCTTTTTTCTTTTTTTTTTCTAGTAGAAAAAATAGAGTTCTCAAGAAGTTAACAGAAATAGCTGGGAAGCCAGTTTTTAAAATCCAGTTTGATGTGGGCTTTGACAAAATAATTTAACATAAAATAAATACACAAATTCATTCTATAGACATAGATCAGTGAGTTTCAAGAACAAAACAAATGCCATTTCTATGCAGAATCTATTTATTGACTGACGGATTGGGCATGATTTTTTTTTATTTTTTTTTTTGTAATTTCACAGCATGCACACTGCTAGCTGTTCTTTTAGCTCCTTTGGCATAAGAAATCAACTAGAATTCTCCCCTTGGCTTAGAGTATATATTCATTTTTATAAGAGCTGTTGTAGCCGGAACCGGTTTGGCTCAGTGGATAGAGCGTCGGCCTGTGGACTGAAGGGTCCCAGGTTCGATTCTGGTCAAGGGCATGTACCTTGGTTGCGGGCACATCCCCTCTGGGGGGTGTGCAGGAGGCAGCTGATTGATGTTTCTCTCTCATCGATGTTTCTAGCTCTCTATCCCTCTCCCTTCCTCTCTGTAAAAAATCAATAAAAAATATATTTTTTAAAAAAAGAGCTGTTGTATAATGCTCCCATTGTACCACTTTCCTTCAGGAAGATGTATTTGGGAATCTCCATGAGACTTGGCAACAATTTTTGGAATTCCTATATATTTCCCCTATAGAAAATTCAAATGCACATGCAAAGTCTGTCTTGGGTACGGTACTAAGAATCTCATATTACCCAAAGATAAAAAAAAAATAAATCTAAACCAAGATTCCATTTGAAAATACATATGCATAAATCACCTTTAAACCATTTCAGTGCCTAAAATTTGTCAGGATCCATTTTTTAAAAAGGTAATTAGAGAATTAAATTCAGAATTATACCTGAGCCCTTGTTTATTTAGTTCCACTAATTGTATTAAATACATTGCACATTGTTTAAATGTGCAAATGTGAGAACTTTCCAAAGTTTAGTTCTAGAAAGCACATAAATTAAGAATAAAAATTAGATTAATGAACTCACCACAAAATTGTCTTCCTTTACGGTTTCTTTTTAGTAAAATGTCATGATAGTGGTCATATAAATCAAATCTTGTTTTGTGAAAAAACACTCCAAAATCATAATATATTTGTCTGTGGTTCAGCTCGGTGGTATTTCTGGTTGTGACTCACTGGGCTGATGTTTGCAGTCACGTGTAATGGCTGAGAGGGTTGGAATGGCTGGATGGTTGGATCCTGTCTTATAATGTTCTCTCAGCCTCAGGGATTCTTGCTTGGACTTATTCAGATATCCACAGAGAAGTTCCCAGCAGCAAGAGAGGGTGCACAAGCAGTTTTCTTTTTTTTTTTGTTTTGTTTTGTTTTCTTGTTCAGAGTAAGTCACATGGTTAAGCAAAGTCAGTGTGGGAGGGGAATATCCAAAGGCATCCATACAGGGAAGGAAATTTTGGCCACTGACTTGCAGTAGACATGTTTAACATAGGTGAGATCATAATAAATAAATGGAAAAAGATGAAAGTTTTTATATAAGCAAAATTTATGGTAGAAGGTTGTTCCTTCAAGTTTTAAAGTATAGTATTACTCTCTTCATATTATTTCTTTTCATATATATATTTAAATTTTATTTTATGATGTAATAAAATCTATGGGTTTAATTTGGGCTGACATGCTTCTTAAGCACACCCAGGGAAATTAATTCTTTAACCAAACACACAAAAAAGAGACTAATAATTAATATGTATATTTTTATTTTACTTGCCATAAGTCCAAAAGTAATTATTGATATAAAATAATTACAATTAGTACATAAAATTTAGGCACTATTTGAATAATCTTTATACTCGACTATATTTATGTACCTAACTTGGTTATCACTGAAGCTATTTTAGAAGCCAAATAAATCTGAGCAAATGAAGAGGCAGTAACATCTGTAATTTGGGTTAGATATGATCACTGCAAACAAAAATTCATTATGCTACGGAGAATTCTACGTTTCTTTTCAGCTATATTTATGGCTGCTGTTGCTGCTAACCCTTGTTTAAGGAAACAGTATCATAAATCAAATAAATACCATCAATGAGACTATGACTGCCAAGAAAAAAAAAAATGAGGTAATAAAGGAGAGAAAGTTTGGGGCATGTGGCCCATGCCTATCTGTAACCACGTACAAAGTCTGAAGACATCGCTGCCAGAATATGATTAATAAATATCATGGCTTACTTAATAAATAATGCCAAATAATATTGTGCCATATGGGTTGATTACTGAGATTCAATCAGAATCTCTTAAGTAATATCAGAACATTTCATGCTGGGCTGATGTGTACTGCATCGTTTTTCAAGTTGAGCTTAGTTGAGACTTGAAGGCTGGTTTATTCATTTTCATACAGTGAATATAAAATTCGATTTCAATGTATTGAATTCCTTCAGGAAAATATTTAAGCAATGTATGAGGTATAATCTTGGCCCAAAGCCTGAAATCTTAAAACAAGATTAAATTGTTGGCTAACTAATGTTAAATCTATAACCTTGTCTATAACTTTCCTTGGGAAACTTTGCACACTTTACAATATGTAGTATAAGAAAAATAGAGAGCATTCCATTTCAAAATAGATTTTGAACATAAATCTAATGAATTCAGTAGAAGTTTCTCCTGGGATTTCTAAATAATACTGAGATCACCTTGTATCATTTCCACATCACAAATTATAGGAATGCAAAATCTTAAGGTTTACAAAACACATTCTCATTTATACCCATTGTTTTTCACATGACTGTGTGATGTGCAGGAGTTGAGAAAACTAACATGCTTGAAATTAAATTCAGTTAATTTTCTAGGTCACCCAAAGATAATTGTGATGTAGCAAGGGGTAGAATCCAGATCTTTGAATGCACCAAAACATTAGTGTCAAATTTTACATAAGCTTGCAAAAGCAGAATTTTGAAAAAAATTTCCTTTTAACTCATTCATAAAAACAAATCCACATTCTTGTCATGAGAACATTACATTTTAAAAGCGTTTAGGTATTTGTTTCCTCTTTTAAAAATTCTTGATATTCTTTGTGAACTGTCATTTCTACCACATGAAATGGACAAAGAGCTGAATTTTTATTTGTGGAAATATTTATTTGTGATAATATTTTGTTGTAATTCTGTTTTATAGAATTCATGGTCTATATGAGAAAAAGGATTCTAAACTGCCTTACTTTAGCATTCATTTAAATAATGATTTTGCATATTAGAACACATAAAAAAGTTTTGAGTTACTAGAAATTTGGAGTCAAGTTTCAATTCTTGATTGCTTAAGATAGTAGCAACTAAACATTTTCACAAGAATATTTCATGATTTACAGTTCTGAAAGTGAAATAGTAAATTTACATGTTGACAATTATATAACTATGATAAAATTAAACAGAGTAATATACCAGAAACAGAAGACTTCCAATAGATATTTTTGAGTGAATCAATGTAAGAAGAGCAAATCCTATATAATAAAAGCCCAGTGACTATTACAGCATAATGACCAGAATGACCAATGACCAGACAACCAGCTGGTAGCTATGATGAGCACTGACCCAGACCTTGCTGTCAGCGCCCTACAGCTCTGAATCCCATTAACCTGGACCCTGGACCCTGACTGGAGGGAGGCAGGAGCCCCATTCCTCAGGGAATCGGCCATTGGTCAGCTTGCTGTCTGTGCTCTGACAGCCCTGAATCCCATTCATCCACACCCCAGACCTTGACTGGAGGGAAGAGGGAGCTGGATACCCACACCCCAGACACTGACAGCAGGGAGGCAGGAGCCCCATTCCTCATGGAATCAGCCATTGGTCATCTTGCTGTCCGTCCCCTGAGAGCCCAGATTCCCATCCACTCACACCTTGGATCCTGATAGCAGGGAGGCGGGAGCTGGATACCCAAATACCTGAATTCCCTTTCAATGTGCACAAATTCATGCACTGGGCCACTAGTACTATAATAAGGGGAAAGACAAAGTAAAGTAGATTTTCCTGTTACCCCTATTTGTATCTTAAAACTATTTCCTGAGGGTGAGTGTATGATAGATACAAAACGTGCCTCTTTCCAAGGTTTGATTGGCTTTTTCTTCCTACAACTATGACATGTTCACTAAGTGTCTAAGAGGGTGAGGGTCCATTATTGCACAATTAAAAGTTTAAATTTTTGAATGTGCCAAAATGACCTGCAAGAGTTCCATATTCTAACATAATTATTATAGAGGAGGATAATACTTTCTTATTTATAAATTGATCCTACCATAAAAATAAAATTATGATTTGAAACATGGGTCTCCAGTGTCCATTTTATTTTGAAGTTTTCTCTTAATAATCTCAAAACAAGCAATAGCATGGGAAGTCTCACCACATGATTTATAACTTCATTGTGGTTTATTGACTTGTATAAGCACTTGAAGAATTTTCAACTCCACTTTATATCCACTGCTTACAATGTGGATTCAAGGCCTTTACATGAAAGGCAAAGTTATGAAACATTTTTTAGTGGAATCAAGAGAAACTTTTATGTCTTCATAGTATTAAAGGATTTCTTTTATAAAGGAACAACAGAAAAAGGAAAGTTAGTAAATTATATATGTAAACAAATATAAGCAATGTAAAGAGAGACATGGCATAACAATGAATTATTATAGAGAATATATAAAGAACTTCCACATATCAGTAAAAAAAAGACTAACAGCTCAACATAATAACTGGTAATACACATAAAGAGATTTAAATGAACGGCTCCTAATAGTATGAAAGGATTCAACATCTTTTGTAATCAGGGAAATTCCAATTAAAACCACAATGAGATGCCATTTCACACCCACCTGATTAGCAAATATTAACAAGTCCAAGAACATGAAGTTTTGGAAAGGATGTAGAATAACGGGAACTCTAACAAAGCAGATAGGCTGTACATGAGTGCATACATTTTTGAAAGCATTTTGGCATTGTGTAATGAAGCTGAGAATGTGAAGTGTGAATTCATAATCTCACTCCTGAGAACTGATCCTTGAGAAATTTTCACCAGGAGCCACGTAAATGAATGCTGGATGCTCATAACATTGGCATTGCTTGTACTGGCAAAACAAAGTGAGAAAAAAATAACGAATTAATAAAACATTAGAACAGTATGCCTGGAAAGGGAAATAAATTAACAAACTGTGTTACATTCTTATAATGCAAAACTGTTTAATGAAAAGAGATGAACTATAACCCTGGCTGAGTGATTCAGTTGGTTGATGCATTGTCCTCTACACCAAAAGGTTGTAGGCTCAATTCTTGGTCAAGGCACATACCTAGGTTGTAGGTTCCATTCCTGGTCAGGGGAGTGCAGGAGGCAACCAATTGATGTTTCTGTCTCATCTTTCTCTCTCTCTCAAATCTATAAAAAAAACATATCCTCAGGTAAGAATTTAAGAAATGATAGAGAAAGATAAACTATATATACTAGTATCTTGTAATTAAATTCACAAAAATATGTTTGTTAATAAAAAGTAAGTTGCAAGAGGAACAAAAAAAAATGAAACAAAAATTTTAGTTGTATTACCACTACATGGTTTGGGGGAGAGGCAGAGGGCAGAGCAGAAGGGGGTGAAATTAAGGATGGTCATAGAGGAATCTCAGTAATATTGTTAAAGATTGGTTTCTTGAGCTTGTCAGTGGGCATTGGGGTATGTGTTACACACACACACACACACACACACACACACACACACACACATACATATATATAACAATTATGGAGTAAATTAGAAGTTTTGTTTCTTTTATCCTTTTTATTGAATTTGTTGGGGTATCATTGGTTAACAAAATCATATAGGTTTCAGGTACATAATTCTACAACACACCATCTGTACACCACATTGTATGTTCACCCACCCAAATCAAATCTCTGTCCATCACAATTTAACCCTCCTATACCCTTCTCTACCTCCTGCAATCTCCCCTCCTGCTGGCAAGCACCATACTGTTGTGTCCATGAGTTTTTTCTCTCTTTTTTAAAAATATTTTGCTCAATCTCTCCAACCCCCAAATCCCCCCAGCCACACACCCAACAGATGTCAGCCTGCTCTCTATTTATGAGTCTGTCTCTATTTTGCTTTCTAGTTCATTTTGTTCATTAGATTCCATGTATGAGTGAAATGATATGATATAGTACTTGTCTTTTTCTGATTAGCTTGTTTATATTTTTAATAGGGGATATATATATATATAGATATAGATAGATAGATAGATAGATAGATAGATAGATATGTATATATATATATATATATAGACATCAATTTATGTTTTCAGAATTTGATAAACATTGAAAATATAACTATAAGTAGATGCCCCAATAGTTTATTGCCTCCTTCAATGGTTCATCTTGATCAATCAACACTTAGATACACTTTGGAGACCTACTGCCACAAAAAAAAAAAATGTAAAAAGAGGTTTAGTTATTAGCAATAATAAGAGATGGAATGTTTGACTTTTATTATTTCTTTCTCTCTTATCAAACATATCAGTTTAGAGTCTGTCAGGAAAACAGAATCCACTCCATACATTTTGAGTTAGGAGGATACAATTCAAGACGCTAGAGCCGCCGGCAACTGTTGAAAGAGCTGGGAGAGGAGGGGAGCTGACACCAAGGATCTCCTGTATGTCCTGCTAAAAAATGGGTAATTCTCTGGAAAAAGCATTAGAAAAACCCGCAGAGTCAGACATGAAAATTAGGAGCTACACTTCCAGAGATTTTGTTCATGATTCTCTGGTTTTCCACATGATATTGATACAGGATATCTGGAGATGACTATTTGAGAAACTCTGTTGTAAATTATTATTCTTTACTACCACCTTGATTCCTTCTAAGATAATATAAAACAAAAATAATATGAATATTAATCCATTGCCTTCAATAATTGCACTAATTAGAATAGCTTCCTTGGAAACAAATGTATTTGATGTAGTTGACAACCCGTCAATCAGAAGTGGCTACCTTTATGGAAAGTCTTCCATTTATTTACCTTCTTGTGGTAAGAAGATGGAGCAGAATTATATCTTACCTTTCAGGAAGAAGAAGCTGGCTAACTAGAGATTTAGGGTCAAGCTCTATATAAACCCATATTGATGACACACTGAGGATCAATAGAATATTCATGTTAAAAAAGACAGTGATTCTCAAACAACATCTTTCCTACATTAAGGAATGTCTGTGAAGTTTTAGTCCCTCTACTCTTATACTCATTAAGTAGATTTAGCTCAAGTTAATTGATAAATTAACTTACTATTTTTTTTTGAGAAGTAAACTCTAAAAGTGCTCAGAGCAAAGAGGTGGATTCAGTAAGAAAGTCACACCGGATGGCATGGCTCAGTAGTTGAGCATTGACATATGAAGCAGGAGGTCATGGTTCCATTCCACACATGCTAGGGTTGCAGGCTCGATCCCCAGGGGGGGGGGGGGGGGGGGGGGCATGCAGGAGGCTTCCTATCAATGATTCTCTCTCATCATTAGTGTTTCTATCTCTCTCTCCCTCTTCCTTCCTCTCCGAAATCAATAAAAATATATTAAAAAGAAAGTGACAAATTTTTTAACTATGAGCATACTTACATTTTTCTAACTTGAATTCTTATCAATGGGAAAGAATAGGAATGTGGATTTTAGCTAGATTTTTGATAATCCAAATAATGATTACAACACCCTGAAAGAGCTCAGTGTTCAATTTATACTCCAAAAAATTATTTACAATTTCATCCATTCTTATAAGACAGGTTATCTTATTACAACCATTTTGCAAATGGTAGTTAACTTGTTTAAGATCTTACAGATTGCAAACCTATGGTTGAACTATGTCTATTTGCCTCTAGACTTACCATAGACTGTCTGGGATGCCCCATGAGAGATGAATCCTCTGCAGTTGCCATCACAGTTTTCCCTGCCTTGTTCTGGGGAGCTACACTTTTTGGGGACAATTTTCTGGTCCAGGACATTATCTCAGACCAAGACAGTCTTTTCTTATAAACCAACTAGTGGTACCCCAATATTACAGCTGTGTAAACCCACACACTTTTTTCTAATCCAGACATTTCTGTTTTCCATAATCCTGTCTAAACTCACGCCTACGTTTTTAATTTTGGCAGCTTTAAAATGGAACGATGCTTCTCATGTTTCCTCACTTGGATGGAATTCTTTCCTGTACTCCCTGCCCTGTTCTGCCCTCTATGATCCATGTTCCAACCTGTTAACCTTGACCATACTTTAGCCCTACCCCCTTGGGCCCTCTGAACTCATACTCCAACCCCCAACCCGCTCTGACACCCTGCCCCTGCACATTCCTTTATCCATTTCTTTGGCTGGCTACTAAACCAGGATGGGGTTTCTTTGCTTAGCTTTGCTGGCAGTTGTATTAAATACTACTGATATTGAAAGGATTAATATTCTAGGAAATTTATTTGCTACTTAAATGTCAAACACCTAGCACATGGACATCACTTTTTAGAATATTTTATGCATTATGTTCTCCTCTAAATGAGCAATGTGGCTGAATGATTAAAAATATAGGGAAAAAATAGAGTCAGACTGTGGAAATGAAAACTCCAGCTCTTTGGCTTTGTATAATCTTGAGCAAGCTTCTTTGTCTCTCTACGTAGCTCAGAGTCCTCTTCTGTAAAATAAAATGGTAGGAATCATACCATTGTTGAGATGATTAAAAGAGGTTATATATGTAAATCACTTAGAACTTTTCTTGGTACTTTAATATTACATGGAACACCAGAATGTTATAGTGATTTCACCCCATATTTTACAATTTACAATTGTAATAGTTTCTTTTTTAAATTATATCAAATAGGGTCCTTCATAGCAATAACTAAATTTGGTTGTTCAGGATGGGGACCCTTATACCTTTTGGACAGGTATACATATATACTGTGTGATTGATGGAAACTTTAACAAGTCCACTTTAACATCACCACTTTGGTTATTGAGAAAAATAAATCTGCATAATTGCAATGCTGAAGTCCATGATTAAATAGATAAATTGACAAATAGCACATTAGCAGTGAGGAAATGAGGCTGCCTGAAATGAGGTGTCCATGATGAGAAGTGGCTGGAGATAGGAGAAACTTGCATGATAATCTAAGTTTAATCTTTATTCAGGGGAAATGGCGAGTGGGGATGGGCAATGCATGACTGTATATAATTCAGAAATAAGGCCTGGTTTGCATCTTAGCAATATTTCTCAAACAACAGTGTGAACATGGCCAGAGGCCCTTTGATCAGCTGGAAGATGGTTTCTATAATTTTCACATGAAATGGGCAGAAATAAGTCAGGGGATGGTACCAATAGGAGCAATAAAGAAGTGGAATCCACAGACTTAATGATTGGTTAAATGTTTAAAAAGAGGACACTGTTACCAGGTTTCTCACAAGTTCTACTAAATGGCTAGTACTGCTCTCTATTAAAATGGGGACTATAGACAGGAAACCTGTTTTAATGCAAAGTAGTTTATTATGGATTTAGATAGGTTGCATAGGAAGGAGATGACTGATACTCTCTGTTAGAGACACCCAGTAGGTTGTTACATGAACTGTGCTTGTACTAGGCAGCAGATTATGAGATAAGGGCATAGCTAAGAAAGCTGAATGCACCCATAGAAGTGATTCTAGGGTGTATTAAGTCAAGAACATAAGGCTGGAGACCATGAATGCAGTGTTGCCAATCATCACCATTCTGTGACATCCTAAGCAGCCAGGATATTAGAATAAAGAAGATTTAAGAACAAAGTAGATACACAGAGAAAAAACTGCCCAGGGTTAGGGTGAGAGAGCCATTTTAGTGAAAAGACTGGTGTGGCCAAGAAGCACATGGTGCAAAGCAAAGTTGAAAAGTGAACTGGCAAGTTATTGTGGGAATGTGGGGGTTACAGAAACAGAATATCCAGGTAATAGCGAGGAGGAGTGTAATGGAGAAATGTGCCAGGAAGGACAGGAAGATTTACTGCAGTAGTGGCATGTTGGAAATTAAGATTTTTTATATGGAGCAGTTTAAGATTTAACATTATGAGCAGGCTGATAGGGGAGCCATGAGGCTGCATCATGGAAATAAAGAGGAGAATAAGGTCCCTGTTAATGAAGAGTCAATTCTAGTGCAAAGCTGTGCCCTAGAAGATTGGTTGCAAGAATGACAATACATTACAGAAGCTGAAGACGCATTGTGGTTGTATAAAGGCCAGAGGGAGCACTGGGACTGCATAATTTAGGGGGACTTTCTGTATGGGCATCAGAGACAGCAAATTATTAGTGAGCAAGGGCTACGACTAACAGGCACAATTTGTAGGAGAGGGCTACACCGAGCATATTTAGATAGGCAAAAACATAAGACATTGAGACTCCTTAACACATTGAGGAAGTATTAGAGCTGGTGGGCTGACCCAACCATTGACATAGTCATTTAACTGAGATTAACACTGAAAAGGCAGGAGGTAGGTCAGGCCACATCATATGGTGTGAAGTCAAAGACTTAAACTGCTATGCCCAGAGGCCTCAGTTGTATAGATGGTGTTTTGCAACCATTGGTTGCTCTGGCCAGTGTTGCATGCCTTTTCTACAGAGACACTTTTACTGTGATAAATCCATAAATATTCAGAAGAGAAATTTCATTTTGCTTGGGGCCAGAGAATGCACTCATTCAGCTGAAAAGTCCTCCAGGATTGGAACCAGGGCCTAGATGTAGAATTCATGAATCAGTTTTGACCTCAGACAAATTATGACATCCTAACAATGTGGTTACTGATCTCTGGGGTGTCTTGGAGCCACCGACAATGTCGTCATTGGAAATCAAAGTTGCTGAACAACTCATTGAAGCAAGCTTCTACTGGGGTCTGTGGGGTTATGAACAATCTAAGACAGTGGTCGGCAAACTCATTAGTCAACAGAGCCAAATATCAACAGTACAACGATTGAAATTTCTTTTGAGAGCCAAATTTTTTAAACAAACTTCTTCTAACGCCACTTCTTCAAAATAGACTCACCCAGGCTGTGGTATTTTGTGGAAGAGCCACACTCAAGGGGCCAAAGAGCCGCATGTGGCTCACGAGCCACAGTTTGCCAACCACGGATCTAAGAGAAACCACTGCTTTGGTCCCTGAAGGACATGGGAAGCAACAGAGAAAGTGGTGGGATTTGGACACCATTAGGATGCCTGTATCATTGTGTTTACTTAAGGATGACCTCAGGCTATCTCAAAATAATGGTTGATTGTGAGAACTGATACATATACTTGTTCCATACTGCTTTAAGTCTTCCTTTAAAAATAAGAGTCCAAGTCCTCATTATTTACTTAATATTTGGAGATTGTTGTTATTTTATCATATACTTTAAATAAGAAATGACACTATCATCTTTGTTTTTAACTCTTTCTCTTGGGCAAAAATAATTATTTCCAGATTTTCTTAGTGTTTTTTTCTTATGCAATTTACAGACCATAAAATCATGTGGAGTACAGAAAAGAAATGATAATTTCAAATACACAATTTAGGGTCTTTGAGGCCATATAATGTAATGATTAAAATCAAGGATTCTGGTCCAAGATTGTCCAGAGTTAAAAAATCTCAACTCTATTAATGATCCTATCTAATAAAAGAGTAATATGCAAATTGGCCATCACTCCAACACACAAGATGGCTACCCCCATGAGGACACAAGATGGCCGCCACAAGATGGCCAGCAGGGGAGGGCAGTTAGGGGTGATCAGGCCTGCAGGGGAGGGCAGTTTGGGGTGACCAGGCTGGCAGGGTAGGGCAGTTGGGGGTGACCAAGCCTGCAGGGGAGGGCAGTTAGGGGGGACCCAGGCCTGCAGGGGAGGGCAGTTAGGGGCAATCAGGCTGGCAGGGGAACAGTTAGGCATCAATCAGGCTGGCAGGGGAGTGGTTAGAGGATGATCAGGCTGGCAGGCAGAAGCAGTTAGGGGCAATCAGGAAGGCATGCAGGCGAGCAGTTGGGAGGCAGCAGTCCTGGATTGTGAGAGGGATGTCCAACTGCCCATTTAGGCCCGATCTTATTGGGATTGGGCCTAAACGGGCAGTTGGACATCCCTCAAAGTGTTCCAGACTGCACAGGGTGCAGCCTGGGCTGAGGGACACACACCCCCTGTGCACAAATTTCGTGCACCGGGCCTCTGGTAGTTATATAATGAACAACTTACTTTGACTGAATAGTAAGTTTCCTTTGAAGTAAGGTAAAGTTTGTAATAATATCTAATTTGGGGGATTATTGTGGAGATTGAATGTTAAACATTAAGGATATTGTCTGAAAATTGTAAGCATTCAACAAATGTATGCTCTTAATATTAAGATGGATATTTCTATATATTAAACATTTTATTTAATTTTTAAATTATTTAAATTTCTTTATTGATTAAGGTATTACATATGTGTCCTCATGCCCCCTTACTCCCCCAATCTCCCCCTACTCATGCCCTCACCCCCCTGTTGTCTGTGTCCATTGGTTAGGCTTATAAGCATGCATAAAAACATTTTAGCAAATATAATTTTCAAGTGTCCACTCTATTTATGACTTCTTACTATTTTAGATGGGATAAATTGGAATGCCAACATTATATCTACAGATTGACTATTATAGAAATTCTTTCAATTTGTGGTGATTATAAAATGTTCACAATTACTGTGCCTCTAAACTCTTCATTTATGTGAGTTAAAATATTTAAAGGTTTAAAGCTAAGTCCTTTTGAAAAGAGAGTTAGGCAGGAAGTTGAGATAACGCTACACATGGAAAATGTACTTCTCAGTCTCTGTAAACCAAAATTTGCTCTGCACTCTATTAAAGAAACACCAAAAAATATATCTCCTGGAGGTTTACAGTGTAATGCTTAATGTTAGACAACTATGGGCTGAATGATTAGTGTGCAAACAGAAGGCAAAAAAGAAGGCATTGAAATGAACAGCAAAGTGTAATGTCTGGTAATTAGACATAAGTAAATATCTCTATTAGGCCATAAATCTGCTCATAGCAATGCCATGATTAATTTTTATGGGCTGAGAAAAAAAATCGAGGGTATTTTTTTTTTTAAAGATTATAAGGGGATTACCAGATCCCAATGCAATTTGAGGAGACAACTAATAAAAGAGGGTCTGGCTGGAAGAATATCAAAGGAATTGAAGTTATGCAAAGCAAAATAGATAAGATAATTCCCAAGGGATCAGTTTACAAATAAGAAACTAAAGCAAACAAAATCAGCCCATTTGGGAGAAATGTATTCTGGAGTTACTATTAGCTAAGAGCTATTACATATCCTCTCTAATAAAATGGCAATATGCAAATTAACCATCACTCTGCTACATAAGCCACGCCCACCAGCCAATCAGGGTGAGTATGCAAATTAACCCCATCCAAGATGGCTACAGCCACAGAGAGCAAGGTTTCCCAGGTAACAGAGCAAGCCAAGCTTTCCATAGCCGTTGCAGGCCTAAGCCTCCACTCAAGCTACAAAGTTTCAATTATAGAAGGTAAACAAATTCAAACAAATGGTGGCAGAATGGAGCTTGAGAGAGCAGGCCAGGGTTGCTGGCGGCAACAGGGGAAGCAAAGCTTTCCACACACCCTGGCCAGGCTCACCTACTTAAAGCTACAAAGTTTCAATTGTAGAAGGTGAATTAACTGCCACAGAAATGGCTGCTGCCCCAGAGGGAGCAGCAGGCTTGGCTCCACTCCAGGCTACAAAGTTTCAATTGTAGAAGGAAAATAAATCCCAGATACCAGGGCCTCCCCTTGGGTCGCCAGGGGGCGTGGCCGGCCTGCAAACCACCACAGGCCCCACGCCCCAAGGGAACCCCACCTTGATCAGGGATACCCTTCAGGGCAAACCAGCTGGCCCCCACCCCTGCACCAGGCCTCTATTCTATTTAATAAAAGAGTAATATACAGATTGATCATCACTGCAACACACAATATAGCTGCCCCCATGTGGTCAAAGATCCTGCCCCCATGTGGACACAAGATGGCCACCACAAGATGGCCAGCAGGAGAGGGCAGTTAGGAGGCACCCGGCCTGCAAGGGAGGGCAGTTGTGAGGGACCAGGCTTGCAAGGGAGGGCAGTTGGAGGTGATCAACCCTGCAGGAAAGGGCAGTTAGGGGTGACCAGGCTGGCAGAGGAGGGAAGTTGGGGGCAAACAGGCTGGCAGGGGAGCAGTTAAGCATCAACCAGGCTGGCAACGGAGTGGTTAGGGGGTGATCAGGCTGGCAGGCAGGCAAGCAGTTGGGAGCCCTGGATTGTGAGAGGGATGTCCGACTGCCCGTTTAGGCCCGATCCACTTTTAATTAAAAGTTAGGGTAATTGCTAAGTGTACTAGTATTACAGATAAGTTTATACTCTAACAAGCAGACTTTGAGCATGGGTGAAGATACTGATCTTTAATTTTTATTTATATAAACTACCCAGACCAAAGGAGAAAACTAAAGACAAGATAATGCAACAACAATAAAAAGTACCCTAGGTAATTATTTATTCTTCAAATCAACAAGGTTGAAGTATCTATATTAATAAAAGGGTAATATGCTAATTAGACTGAACGTCCTTCCAGACGACCTTCCGGACGAAGCTCTGGCTACAGCAGAGGGATCAAGAAAGCCACCATGGCTGCGAGGGATCCAGGCAGCCACTGGGGCTGTGAAGGCCTACTCTTGCACAAATTTTGTGCATCGGGCCTCTAGTAAATAATAAAACAATAAAACACACTCATTTTATGTGCATAGTTTACTTAGGTTTGATATATACATCTGTGTTACCACAAATATAATCAAGATGGAGAATTCCCATCACTTCCCAAATGTTGACTTGACCCCTTTTTAGTCCATCTCTTCTCCCCATCTTCTGCTCTAGGCAATTAACTGCTCTCTGTCCCTATAGATTAGATTTGCCTTTAAAAAATTGGCAACTATTTATTGCATGTGTTTAATAATTAACAAAAAATAAAATACTAGGATTTGAAGTATGCCATTTTTAAAAGTATAATTAAAAATTTCAAATTTCTTACAAAATGGTTTCATCCTAACTCTAATATTACAATCACAGGGGTCAGTGACTTTCTTCAGGAGATTAAGTCTACTGGCAAGGCTCCTGCTATGCCTTTCCCTATGTGTTTAACTATACAAGATTAGCAAAATATATGAATGGGAGAATCATAGAGTATGAAAACAGGAGAGCTTTTAAGCCAAGAGCATCGAAGTGTAGACAAAGAAGCTGAAGTTCAGAGTCCCTAAAAGCCTTATATGAAGTCACGAAGATAGTGAGAGAGAGGAATAAAAAGAGTGGAAGAAGAGATTGATTCCAGTAATGCAGCCTACAAATTGACAATTTTTATTGTGGAGATCAAGCTAAATACCTGTTTAGTTAGCTCTAGGGCAGCAAATTTTATATATTTCTAATGCTATGCTTTTTTTTTTTTTAATGCTATGCTTTTAAAAAATATTCAGTCATTCCTATTTTCCCATTTTATTATAGCCATTTGAGTAAACTTGAAATGTTCTAACTTGTTTAGCTGAAACAATCATAGTGATTATTATGGTTTGATTCATTATGGTTTGATTCTATACTGTTAGGGATTTATACAGCCCACAAATGACTCTAGTTAAGCTAGTATTTATTGGTAGTTGTATTGTCATTATGATACGTTAAGCCAAATTTTGGTTGAATTTAATAAACATTTGATAATAACACTAACCCAAAGCTTGCATCTGTGGAGGACTTAAAACTTTACAAAATGTTTCTATGATACTGTCCCTAACCATGCCAGACAGACTAGCACTGATGAGAATTTAGCCCAAGGCTTGAGAAGGTTGAAAGGGACCTGATCTGCCTGACAAAATATTCTTTTTTTTAAATATATATATTTTTAAATTTATTTTTAGAGAGAGAGGAAGGAAGAGGAATAGAGAGAGAGAAACATTGATGAGAGAGGAAGTCATCAATTGGCTGCCTCCTGCATGCCCCTCACTGAAGATCGAGCCCATGACCTGTTGATTACTGGGCCAACACTCAACCACTGAAACACACCAGCCGGGCGAATATTATCTTTTTTTTGTGAGATCTGAAAAAAACTGAAACTGAAGATTATATAAATAATTTTCTTGAGATCATAGAGCTATGAGAGATAGAATGAAAACTGGAACCAAATATATTTATTACTTGTGATCTAGGACTTGCTTCAAGGTTACAGTAAAAGTTTCTGTCATTGTCAGCCATGTCTATCTCAATCTCCTCCAACTCCTTCCCCACCCATTGTTCACCCAGCTTTCCCTTCTGGTATACCTCTATGTGGTGACAAGTTGATCCTATGCTATTGATAAACAATTTAAATATCTTAGCATAAGAAATAGTCATGAGTATCTATCTAAATTTCTGACTATGCAAATGTATATTTTTGTTTTCTCTCTGTAACATGCCTTAGAGATGAAAAGGATTTTAATTCTTAGCCAAATATGGCATTTATTTATATTTTTAAATTTCATAGTGATATCTATAGGTCAGCATGATCCAAATATGATTTTAGGAGAAGGGAAAGATTGGACTAAGATCAGAGATAGATCAGCTCTGTCTAGCTTCTCTGTCTGCACTTCCTCAGAGGTTAAGGGCAGGCCTTCACTCTTATTTTCTCATGGCCTCTTGAGTCCTAAGCATATTTTATTTATGCAAGAAAAGGAATTTCCCTCTCGCCCTGTCCAGAGACCATATAAAACTTCCAACTTTCTGTTTGGCTTCTAAATAACTCTTTAACTCATTTGTGTATGATCTGAATAATTTTAAACATAATTCCATTTCTTCATTTATTCTTTCTTTAAGAGGCTAAGCACCCTACAAAAAATACCTTGGGGATGGCTATAAGCTAAGCTTTGAATTTCATATAATTTTCAACAACCACGCTTTTTTGTTATGACCATTGCAACCAGTATATTAAAAATTTGGTGTTTTCTTCTTAAGGTAAGCACATGCTTAATAGACTTCCTTCTTGCAAATATAAGTCACATGTTCCCTCAATGTTCATAATTTTCAAAAGATAGTCTAGTTATCTTTTGCCTAATCTCTCAGATAAGTTATAATATGTTTTTATTCTCAAAATATATAATTTAAAATTTGTTCTTCATTGCTTATATCTTACTCTACTTTTGTCTACACTCTCTTAAAATGTAGTTTTTACTATTAAAATTTTAAAATTATTTTAAATTAGCTTTTTTTTTTTTTCTGAAAAAAGCTTTATTGTTTCCACTTGGTCCAATGCATGGGATAGGGCTTCAGGGTGGTTAAAAGAATGACTAGTAGTTTTGGGGAGAGGCTCAGGCAAAAGCCAGACACCAGGGGAATGCAGAGGGGCCCCTCAAAGGCTTCTGGGCTCCAAAGGCTCCTAGTCTTGCTTCGGGGTGAGCCTTTTGAAAAGATACTCGCCCAGCCCAGCCTGGTGGCCTGCCAGCCGGAGGAGGTGAGCCAGGTGTAGCCCAACTACTTGATGAGTTTCACTTCCATACACCGGAAGTGATTCTCCAGGAAGTCACAGAGATGAGGGTCTTGAGGGTAGAACCCAGGACCTGTAGGGGTCTAAAAGGGCCTGGTTCAGGTTCCTCTCCAAGGCCAAGATGGCTTCTATGACACCCTGAGTTTTGCCCACTCATCTTGGAAGGCTTCAGCACATCCTGGAAGGAATGTGGCCATCATGCTGGTTTTGCAACTTTTAAGAGATACTCAGCACCCTTGTGTTTCTCTGCCAACTCACAGAAGAAGTGGCCCACATCCTCAAGAGCCACATCTTCTCTGTTGAAAAAGAAGCCCAGAGAGAGGTAGGTGTAGGAGACCCACAGATGTAGGTTGGCCAGGTGGTTGACCATAGCCACCACCTTGGTAGGATAATTCTGAAGAATTTGGCAGCTCATGGTTGTTTGGCTATAAGGAGTTAAGGTAGAAAAAAACAACAACAATGTGTTGGCTGCTCTCAGAGGTGGTTCTGAAGGTGGTGACTGGATAAGACTCAGGAGAGTGGTTGGAGGCTGGAAGGAGGGGCGTCTCTGGGTCTGTTCTGTCCAAGCACTGTTGAAGCAAGAGACAGATCCAGGACTGGTGGGCGCACTGCCTAATTATTGTTTTTTATGCAGTAAAATAATGGATATATCACATTGCTGAGAACCAAGATCAATAGTAATTAATATAAATGTGAGAAGCCTGGTCAGAAGGCTGAACTGGACTCCTTTGATATTCCAGGGTGAATATGTGCAATTTCTTACCTACTATTGACTCAATGGCCTAAAACAAACTCTCCTAACCTGATAATCTTACTGTTTACTAAACATTACCATTGATATGTCTGTTTGCATTCCTAAAAGGCAATTGTGTATTCTAGTAAATAAAAGCAGAAGGGAACAGAGACTCAGTGGAACTTGACTACTACAGTTAAGCTTTCCCTGGCTTCCCCCATAATTCCAAATTTATATTTCTTGTCTTGTGTGTCAATTTGTGCATCAGCTTTTCTCTAAGCCTTTGAACCCGAGGCCATACTGGTCATGGCTTCACATCACATATTGAGTTTCAACTATTTTAATTACTGAATATTAATTATTTCTTGTAGTTCTTTTTTTATTTCATTTTCTTTTGTTTCAAGACATGCAAATCAATTTTTCTCCCAAAATGTTAGATCTACAAACATCAAATAGTAAGTTTTAAAATTTTATTTTATTTAAAAAATTACATTGATTAGAATATCCAGGAAGATAATAATTGATAATAAGTAAAAACACATTGGTGTTGCCTTTAATAGGCATGCTACTAGTATCATAGTTGTTGGGGAGGAAAATATTTTGTGTACCCTTTTAGGTTCTTTTGACTGGTCTAATAATTAAATTGACATGAGACAAATTAAATAGACAAGGTGACCAAATTTAGTTAACTATGTATCAACTGGAGCCCTACATGCATGAGAGAGTCAGAAACCCCACATACATGAGCTGTTCAGAGGCAGATGGGGAAATAAGATATATATGACATCCTGAGCTAAGGAAGAGGTAAGAAGCCCCAGACAGCAGAGGGGAGGAGAGTAATTCACAGAATTATAGGAAGAGCAGATGTTCAGTGATTAGATGTTTATCTTGCCATAAAAATAGGTCATAAAATGTTAATTCTGGTAATAACTCTTATTATAGTCAAGGCCCCCAACTAAATTTTTTAAAGGAGAGATAAAAGTGCCGTTTGAACCGGCAGGGCCTTCATTGCCTTGAGTTCAAAATAATCCACAACGCAAAAGTGACACAATAACAAGTGGCATATTTTGGGGAGCACTGTTTTGAACCTCTTCATACCATTAAGAATAAAGTTTACAATGGCTTCTGTGTATACATATAATATAAGCACACAGATACTGATATACACACTATAGGTAAGACAGACATATACATACATAAATACAAACATATATATTTCTCAAATAACTGAGTTTGAAAATTCTCATTCTTTTTATATCCTAGGCAACATAGGGTAGATTTTTTTATCTCTTCCATGTTAGGTATGGCCAGGGACTGCTTTGTCTAGGCAAATTAACTATAAGTAAAAGAGACAAGAGAGTTAATAATTTTATCACCAAAAGACACACACCCTCTCTCTCTTTCTTTGAAATGGCAATGGACAAACTGGATATTGATATGGAGTTTGTATAAGATCCAAGTGTTCAAAAAGAATAATCATCCCATGGAAGAAAGTTGTTAGCAGAATGGATTGGACAGCCAGCAGATTTCATGCTTTAAATAAGATTCACCTCATTAACTTTAGTATCCTATATAATAAAAGGCTAATATGTAAATTGTCCCCTCAGGAGTTCAACCAACCGGGAGTTTGACCGCTTGCTGTGGTGTGCACTGACCACCAGGGGATGGTGCAGAATGAAGGAAGGCCCCAGCCAGCAGCTGGCAGCTGGGGGAAGGAAGGCCCTGATTGGTCCTGATCACCAGCCAGGTCTAGGGAACCTACCTGTGCACGAATTTCATCCACCAGTACTCTAGTCTATATATATAAAAGGCTAATATGCTGTGTCCCTCCTACCATCTGACTGGTTGCTATGACGTGCACTGACCACGAGGAGCCAGACGCTCAATGCAGGAGCTGCCCTGACGCCCACTGGCCATTTACAAAGAAATGGCACCATAGACCTGGTGCTGACAAAGCAACACTCGGGTTTCCCCAAGTGGGACACAGGCCCCGCCACCACTCCAGAGTGACAGCCTACCAAGTTGCATCCAACACTGCAAGACCCCATGGTGCAAAATGCGGCCCACAGCCCAGCACAGCCCAGAAACAGTTGCTATGGGTGCCGGGTAATGACATCACATAGCAATGCCTGGCTTCCTCTCCCTAGCGACTAGCCTCCTTGGAGTTCAGCCCAGGAACACAACTTGCTTTATAGCCAGGTGCAAACATTTTACACTTTAACCAAATGTCTGTGAAGTGTTTTCCTGTGCCTCATCTCATTTGATCCTCACAGAAGTCCTGCAGTACGTAGATAAGAGACTCGGTAGAATCCTATTTTGTTTTCATTAGCCGGAAAACGAAGATTTTGAAAGTTTAGAAACTTGACCTGACTGAAAAGAAGTAAGCAATGGTGGAACTTGCAAATGACTTCAGGTTTTCTCACTGTGCAGAATATAGTCAAACACTGCTGCAGTTAAATATTTTACTCTTTGTTCTCCCTGTGTGATCTACAATAATAATCTGCTTTGTGCTGATATTTATTGCTGTGTTGCTTAAAAGAGAAGTTAGGGTGCTTCACTGGGCTGGAAAAAGTTTAGCTAAATCAGAAAGCAGGTCTAATTAAGCAAGTTTATTCTATATATATAAAAGGCTAAGTTGACTTGTGCATGTGCAATATATATAAAGCTCTCGCTGGCACCAATCGCACATGTGTATTTCGAACTGTCATCGTTGATCGTGAATTTGGTTGACACTTCTATTATACAGAAAGGGTGAATAGTGATATTAAAATATTTCTTATAATTAATTTCCTTTCAATGTGCATGAATCCATGCACTGGGCCAATAGTTTAATATATTTTTTTGACCAGGATTCCTCTTATTGCCCCTTTCTCCCACTTCCCATCTTTCCAAGTCAGCTTTCCTACAAGAAGAAATTCTGGTAAAAAGCTCTCTTGTAATGCGTCAACAGTTGAATTGAAGATGTGAGATGGATGTATCTGAGGCAAAGAGCAAGGGTGCACCTTTGTAATGTTTCTTTGATACTGTCCCTGATCATGCCAGACTAGCACTGATGAGAATTTGGCCTGAGAATTGAGAAGGATGAAAGGTCCCTGACCTTCCTAGCCTCCTTATCTTACACTGCAGCTTTGCAATAGCCAACCTAGGCCATGTGAGCCAGCTCAAGAGCATTACTGTAACTACGATTCAGTATGATCCAGGGTGGAAAAAAAAGAAAAATAATTATATTGCTATTATCATAACTTATGGTGCATCTGTTCTTGTAGGCCTTGCATTTCCCCTCCATCCTTTGGTAGAAGAACACCTCTTCTTGTGAAAATCCATTCTATATGCCTATGGTAAGGCTTATCCTTTTAATACCACTCTTTTTATAAGGTTATGTTCATGACTAAGCCTTGGCAGGGTATGACAAGACCATGGCCATGAGACATGTTAGACACCTGGGAGACAACAAAAGCAAGTTTAAGTATAGTTCTCTATTAATTTCCCAAATATAGAAAAGAAAAAAAAAAGACTTGCTCTTTCTGTTGTGATGTTGAACAGTTACTCCTAAATTTGGATCTGACTTCTGACAACTTGCTTACACTGGAAGAGAACTTGAAGAGAAAAGGAAAGGCAAATTTCTGTTGAAGCCACTGTAATTTCAGTGAACATAAGAAACAATGATTAGAAAACCAAGGCCTTCCTAAAATCAACTGAATGACTAGCAAGAAATATAACTTATAACTATAGCTTCTTACTGAATGAACTTTCAACTTAATGAAACCAATTAATTGCTTCCCTCCCCAACCAAATACAAACAAAATTCTTCAGTGGGGTGCTAATCTGGGTGAGGTAAAGTTTTATTCTTTGTTATGGAAGAGGCCAAAATATTATTATCATTATCACATCATTATATTATATATTATCTTTATTTTTTACCAATAGAGCAATGAGTAAATATTCTTTATTACATCATAAGGCTGAGATCAAGAAAGAAAGTAATAAATCCTTGGAAATTAGGTGAAATGAAGAATATGAGTAAAATTTAATGAGCTAGAAGAAAAGAAAATTTTAATAGAAAATATCCTTTTTTGCCTAGAATGGTCTTGCCTTTTTATCTTTATTGCACTTATTTTTGTTGCTCAGATATGATTGTGTTATGATATATGCTTATACTCTGACATTTCAAGCTATCAATGATTTAAACAGTTAACAAATTTACATTAGAATCACATTTCCTCCAAATACTGAATTTATAGTATACTGTGAACTTTCCAGAATTTTGTGTAATCAGATACTGCATACATGTTTGGAGTATTCTTCTGTGAGCCATGTGCAGGTGTTTTAGCCCAGGACAATGAGGATAGGTAAAACGCCATTTGGATGCATGGTTCTATATATACACAAGAACGTGTGCATGCATTTATATACATTATTTTGGAACATTATTAGCATGTATAACATAAGATTAAAATTGTATAGGAAACCAAGTCACAACTTAATGCTTCTTATAAGGTATTTCAATAGTTAAAATTCCTCAGTTAACAATAAAAATGTCAACCTAATCTCATTTTGGCACAGTTTTCTAAGGAGCACCTAAACTGTTGCTATACTTTGCTTTTGCTTTAAAATACTAATATATGAGATTTCCTTATATTAGCCACTTACATTGACATGGGTAGGTTTATCATAATTGTACTTCTCTACCTTCCCTTAAGTTATGATAGCAGCAAAATTATTTCAGTAGTTTCATGATGGCATTAAATGCATCTATGGAACGCCCCCCAAAGTTTGTTTTTAATTAAGATTCTTTAGGAATTAGATAATTTAGCATAAGCTCATAGTGTGGACATCTGCCAAGAATTAACAGTAGTGATGTTAGTGAACTATGTTACCTAGTAACAAAAGCAACAATAGCATTTTTATAACATTTTAATACTACATTCAAATCGTCCCAAAGTTCTCATAACCAAATATATGGCAAAAATACTCACACATATTACATAAACACCCTGGTGAATATGTATTTTGTCTTCTGTTTCAATGTTCCTTTTGTATATTATCCCAGTTTTCTACTTCATTCTGGAAATGTTTTCTGTGCCACAGTAGGTGCCAAATGGAGAAATAGAAAAAAATTTAAAAAAGAACCAATTGGTTGTTCTAGAAATGAAGAATAAAATTTCTGAAATAAAGATATTCCCATGAATATAATTAATAGCTGAATAGACATGACAGAGGAAAGAGAAATGGATATCGTGACAAATCAATAAAAATTATCTAAGGTAAATCAGTTAGAAAAAAATAAAGAGACTTGGGAACTTGTTTGATGACCTCAAGCAGTATAGCATATTTGCAATTGGAATAGAAGGAGAGAATTGAGGAAAAAAGTATTTGAGAAATAATGTTTAATATTTCCTAAATTTGATGGAAGATATATATATTTGAAGATATAAGATGCTCTAAAGGATATCAAATAGAGAAAAGGAAAAGATACCCAAACTGAAGCATATCATTATCAGTGGTTGAAAGCCAAAGATAATGAGTAGAACTTGAAAGTAACTAGAGGAAGCTGACATGCTACATAGGAGGAGACAAAATTTTAATTAATGACTATATTCTCATCAGAATCCATGGAGACCAGAAAATACAGAAATAACATCTTTAAAGTCATGCAAGCAAAACCAAATAGCCAACTCTGGCAACCCAGAATTCTATATCCAATTAAAACACTCTTCATTAATAAAGGTTAAGTAAGAAATGGATTCCAAAATAAAACAAACCATATGCTATCTACAAGGGACATACTTTTATTTTAAAGACAAATATACTTTAATAGTAAATGAACAAAAATATTTAAAATGCAAGCTTTAAGGATAAGAATACTGGAATGGTTGCATAATTTTAAATAAAAGTTTTAAGACAATATGTACTACCAGAAATAGGAAAGAAATTTTATAATTAATAAAAGGTAAATTAATCTGGCAGATTGTAACAATCATAAATGAGCAAGAATTCAATAACAGAGCTTTCAATTTCATGAGGAAAATCAGAAGTAAGGGGAAAAATAAATAGTTTCATAATGGTAGTTGGAAATATTAGTAGCCCTCTCTCAACAACTGAGAGAACAGCTAGAAAAAAACCACCAAGTTATAAAGATTAAATTGTATCTTCAACATCATTAGCCATTTGATTTAACTGATGTTTAGAGAACACTAATGTTAATAATGGACAAGTATATATTATTTTCAAATTCAAATGATACATTTACCAGGGGAAATACTATTCTGGGACATGAAACAATTCTCAATAAATTTTAAAACAGTATATAATACAGAGTTTTTTTTACTGATATCAAAGAGTCTTTAACCATGATGGAATTGAATTTGAAATAAATAAAAATAATATAACTAGGAAACCCCCACCATGTTTGAAATTTAAACCACACACATAATCAAGTCATGGGTCAAAGAAGAAATCATTGTTAGTAATCAGAATATATTTCAAATTTAATATTAATAGAAACATCACATCAAGTTT
Organism: Eptesicus fuscus; assembly: GCF_027574615.1. Lineage (NCBI taxonomy): Eukaryota > Metazoa > Chordata > Mammalia > Chiroptera > Vespertilionidae > Eptesicus > Eptesicus fuscus. The sequence continues at coordinate 10,663,437 of NC_072475.1, forward strand.
GTCAGATACAGCTAAAGAGATGCTCAGAAGGATATTTTGAGTTCTGTAAGTCTTTCAAATATATAGTTCTATGAAACAACAGTTGCTAAAAACCAATAATCTAATCTTCCCCATTAAAAGTTTAGCAAAAAAAAAAAAAAGTTAAACTCAAAATAATTAGAACAATCCTATATAATAAAGAGCTGATATGCTAATTAGACCAGAGGGTAGAAAGACCTTCTGGGACGACCTTCCCGAACGACCAGTGGGTGGGGGGCGGGGCCGAGAGGCAGCCGGGGCTGCGAGGGCCAAGGAGGAGCCGGGGCTGCTGTAAGGGTCTAGCGCAGTGGTTGGCAAACTCATTAGTCAATAGAGCGGCAAACCGCGGCTCCCGAGCCACAGTTTGCCGACCACTGGTCTAGCCCCTTGCACGAATTTCATGCATCGGGCCTCTAGTATATAAATAAAAGACATCAATAAAAAATTAAGTGGACATATAAAGAAAATTGACATAAGGAAAGGTGGATTCTTTGAAAGGATTAATAAAACTGATAATTCCTAGCAAGTTTAATCAAGAAAACCCTGAAGGAAGATAGTCTGCTAATATCAGACATGCAAGAGGAGATATAGATAGAGATCCTCGCTCTCTCTATATTTGTTTGAAGAATTCTAAAAGAGTATTATTAACAACTTTATACAGATATATGGCAACTTAGGTGTGGACACTTTGCCTCAGCTTGCTTTCTGCCCTAGAGCTTTTTGCATACTTCAGCTCCCACACTCTTGCAAATCAGAAAGTACAAGTGTGTTAACACCCATAGAACAGCTTTTTTTTTTTTTTTTTGACCAGTGGGAGATAAAGAACAAGAGCCAATGGATAAATATTTTTCTTATTCTTTACAAGTGAACAACTGTGGGAAACATTCTACACAAATCCACAGAGACCTCCAGGGGTCTTAGTGGAATCTTATCCCAACAGCTCAATGAGAAACTCATGAATTGAAAGAAAAAGAAAGAAAGAAAGAAAGCAAGAAAGAAAGAAAGAAAGAAAGAAAGAAAGAAAGAAAGCAAGAAAGAAAGAAAGAAAGAAAGAAAGAAAGAAAGAAAGAAAGAAAGAAAGAAAGAAAAGAAACTCTTATCCTGGCTTTGTCTTATTTCCTCTCTTACTCTTCTCAGTCCTCCATTCTGGTTTCCTAGCATGAGAAACACAAACTATCTATAAGCAAGCCAATGTCTCTGATTCAGGTTTCTGGGGAAAATATGACATCAGTGGGACCAGAAAAATTGAGAAATATCTGGAAAATAGCAGCTGGGATTGAAAATGACAGAAAAAAAAAAAGCAGAAAAATAATTTGCTGACGTTTTCTAAATGAGTGGCTGGTGACAAAAGCACATATTTTCCTCTCACTTTCCATGTCCACCACAGCTCTGATTCTCATCACCTTCACTCAAGTATACAGTTGGATGGACTATTCTTTATCTGGAACAATGACAGTTGTCATATCACAGGGATTAGGGAGGTATGTCATTTCCACTCACATTTTATTGTACAAAGCTTGCCACATGGCTGTACTTGAGTTCACTTCCATAAAATAGATAACCCTCCAGCAGGAAGGGACTCCAAATATTTATGAAAATTGCCTGTAACTCCACATCGAATAATGCCAGAAATTTACTAGCCTAGGTTGACCTGAAAAATGTCCAAGTGCCTTCATTGTATGGGATGACTTTTGTGTTATACATCCTGCACTCATTTTAGCCAAACTATTCAGGAATTACAGATGTCATCAGACTGAAGACATGCAGTTTCATGTTGGAAAGTATTTCTCAAAGCAGTAGCTCTGCAGACAAATGGATGCAGCTTCAAGCATTTACACAAAATAACCCACAGAATCCAATGAACTGTTTCTTCTAATTTCCAACAACCTTGTATATCTACTAGGAAAAGTGGAATTTTTCTTAATAAAAAACAAAACTCTAAGGTTTGTGAGTACAAGAGAATGTTGATTTAGGCAAGCGTAACATTGGATGGAGATACATTTCCATTTCATGGTATTGGTAGGCTGAAGACACATAATGCGTGTTGAAGATAGACTGAGGTAAATACTTGGAGGAGAGAGTCACAGCTTATGTGAGCCAGAACAAGAATAATGCATGTCACTGCAAAAACATTTACTGCACTTAATAATACTTCTCAGGGAAACGGAAGTCAACCTGTCATAATGCCTGCTATCCCACCATATGCCAAGCCCACGTTTTGATGTAATAAATTTAAAATGCCTTACAAATATGACATAACTATCATAGTCCTTCTCAAAAGGGTGGGCTGGTAAGAATTTGATAATTGCTACTGTTGGGCTTGCCGGTGCTAAGCTAACAATGTATTAGATTGTTGAATCCCGCTCCTTTGTTTTATAACGAGAAAGCCTGTTTTTCATTTGCATGGGTAAGTTGGCCCTCTGCTTTGGTGACAAAGAGGAGGTGCCTCAGCAAAGGTTCTCCGGCCAGGCTGCATTGTTGAAAGCTTTATCCATCCACTTGGATTCATATGAACATTACTTCGCAATCTGGCGTCATTGATAATAATTTATTCCTCTGTTTCCAAAACGAAAGAACGGAGAGGTTTGCAATCTTAATTTGTTTTCCTTGCTTGCTTGCAGTTCCTTTTGTCATTGTGTTTAGAGGTTCAATAGGTGGTAAGAAGCCAGCAGAGCAGTCTGGAAGGGAGCCGCTGGCGGATCTGCAGCGGTGCAACAGGCCCAGCTCTCCCGTAGACAACGCTGCCCTTGCTTCCTGTCTGTCCTTTGTGCAAGTTCACTCAGAGCTGAGAGCTTTCTGGGATACAGTTGGGAGGGATGCTTCCCTCTAGGCCAGTGGTTCTCAACCTTTCTAACGCCGCGACCCTTTAATACAGTTCCTCATGTTGTGGTGACCCCCAACCATAAAATGGTTTTCGTTGCTACTTCATAACTGTAATTTTGCTACTGTTAATAAATCGTAATGTAAATGTCTGTGTTTTCCGATGGTCTTAGGTTCTATAGCAGGTTGAGAACCACTGCTGTAGAGCCTAAGACCCACAGGTTGAGAACCGCTGCTGTAGAGCCTAAGACCCACAGGTTGAGAACGCTAGCAGGGTCGCCTAAGACCATCGGAAAACACAGATATTTACATTACGATTCATTAACAGTAGCAAAATTACAGTTATGAAGTAGCAACGAAAACCATTTTGTGGTTGGGGGTCACCACAACATGAGGAACTGTATTAAAGGGTCGTGGCGTTAGGAAGGTTGAGAACCACTGCTCTAGGTGACCATTTTCTTTGGCCTCTTTTGAATTACACTTGCTCTACTCATTCGCTCCTCCAATCCAATACCTGCACCACATTCCACTAACTTCAAAGTTAGCAAAACGCATTAATAGCACACTCCCTTGCTTAGAAAATCATGTTTTGGATTTACACATTTTAAAATAAAATTTTCTTCATTGCTACAGGATATTGGGAGGGAAGGAGGTAAATGCTGTTCTTCAACCTGCCACCTTCCACTAGTAGTCTAAACATTGTTTCTATAAAATAATTTTTGGAAAGTTCTATCTAGTAAAACAGGAATTCTGCTGTGTAAACTAAGTAATAATTTTCCCCTGGAAATTGAGATTGAGCACAGAGTAATTGAGTAAAATTAACACTTAACTAATGTGTTTTCTTTATAATTTATTAAAACGTTTAAAGCTTTTGAGGCAAGAGCAACTCATTTATAACTTTCCACACCAACTTTATTATAATAAACCTACTTAATGTAACACTCTGATAGTCTTGGTTTTAATCAGAAATAACACTTTTGCCTTTGTACAAAAAATAGGAATAAATGATTTTTAGAAATTCTACTTCTGTGAAAAGAATGCATGCAAACATCTATCCTCTTACTGGCTGAATAGTTTGCTTTTAAAATTTTGAATAGGATATATCTCCCTAACTCAGTTTTATTTTAAAACTTTAGGGAAAAATATCTTGAACATAGCTACAGTAGAAGTTAGAATACTTGCTTCAGACAATGCTATCCTATCTAATAAAGAGGGAATATGTTAATTGACCATCACACCCTCACAAAGATGGCCATGCCCACAGCCAATAAGGAGGGAATATGCTAATTGACTGCCATGCCCTCAAAGATGACAGCGCCCACAGCCACAAGACGACAGCGCCCAGTCCCCTCAGCCCCGCCGGGGCAGCAGGTGCGCGGTATGGCTGGGTCCGCCCCCAGGTGGGTCTGGCTGCTCTGCATGCCTGCCTCCGGAGTCCCCCAGTCCCCTCAGCCCTCCAGCCGCCCAGGGCTGGCCTGAGGCACAGGCAAGCCTTGGATGGTGGCTGCCCAGCTGACGCCCGAGGTGCAGGCAAGCCTTGGATGGCGGCTGCCCAGCCACCAGGGCTGCCCAAGGCTCAGGTAACCAGGGCTGGCTGAGGTTTGTGCTGCTGGAAGTGGCAGCAGCAGAGGTGTGATGGGGGCATCACCTTCCCCTGATCGCTGGGTCACCTCCCGCCCCTGAGGGATCCCGGACTGTGAGAGGGGGCAGGCCGGGGTGAGGGACCCCCCCCTCCAGTGCATGAATTTTCAGCATTCTGTTGTCTTGTAATAAGTGGAAGGATATGGCCGCCTACTGGGTGAAGAAATTCGTGTGTCCTCAGTGTTGTATTTTTGGTTTCTAGGACACCATGTCTTCCTCTTTTGGAGTTTACTCCTTCTGTTTGGAAGACATATCCTTCCAGGTCCTCGTGAGAAATTGTACTTGAAATGGATTTTTAAATCTATATATGGCTGAAATTTCTTCATTTTGCTTTCATGCTGGATTAATAGTCTAGTTGGTGTATTAGTTCTCTATTGCTGTTGTAATGAATTATTACAAATTTAGTGACTTAAAATAATTAGTTGTTAATAATTAGCTATAACTCTGTGAGCAACTGACCTCTGACAAAGGGAGCTCACTTATAAAATTTCTTCATAGGATGCATGCTACTCTTAAGAATTATAAAAAATGAAATATATCACAGCAACAGGCATCCTTGGTTATTTAACTCATGTTTGCTGATCATTTTAAATAAAAATCAACTTCAGGAACAGCTCATGGGTTTCTAGTTGGAGCGTTTTGTTTATTAGGTATTTTCACACTCAGTTGAAAAGACACTTAAGAATCTTATATGTAACCAGTGTACATGGTTTACATTCATTTTAAAAGCATATATTCTGTTCAATTGTGGGTTTTTTAAAATTTCTTTTCTGGCACAGCCTAAAACCAGATGATATTACACCATGAAAAACGAATTGGTTACTGAGCTTTTTCAGCTGTGGAAAAGAAATAAAATCCCGCACTTCTTAGACACTATGTATAAGAAAAACATTTTTAATGTCAGGTAAATATATACCATTGCTCTTAACTATCTACAGGTAAGTAGTCTTATTTCAAATCGTTCTTAAAATAATTGTGACACAAAGGAGAGTTTAGCAAGTCAAATGGGACTATCTTTGTGGCTGGTTCTATTTTAATCCTTATTCTTTTTGCTAAATAGGGACATTTTCTATATGTTAAAAATTAATCATATCCAGTATGGAGTTGTTATGATAGCCTAGAGTCTGCATAGAAATGGGCAATTCTCATTTAATCTATTTCCTCAATACTACTGTGGCATTGGCAACTTCTGTCATTTCTCTAAACCAGTTTCATCACTTTTAAATGTGAATTATTACAAATCCACCCATTATTGTGTGTGTGTTAAATTCAGTCTAATGACAATTTGAGAGTGAGATAATTGTGTATGTTACAGCTGCTCCTATTCTTGTTCTTATTCTTTTCCTATAAGACCCGTGATTCAAAATCAAACTATTTAAATCTTCATGGAAATTCTTTTTGCTTTGAACTGTGTCAGAATTCCATGCTCCAGTTTTCAGATATCCTATTTAGTAGCTTACAGTTTTAAACTTTTAAGGAACAAATAAGTAGAATCTGATGTAGCTGTAGCATTCTGTTGTCTTGTAATAAGTGGAAGGATATGGCCGCCTACTAGGTGAAGAAATTCGTGTGTCCTCAGTGTTGTATTTTTGGTTTCTAGGACACCATGTCTTCCTCTTTTGGAGTTTACTCCTTCTGTTTGGAAGACATATCCTTCAAGGTCCTCCTGAGAAATTGTACTTGAAATGGATTTTTAAATTTATATATGGCTGAAATTTCTTCATTTTGCTTTCATGATGGATTAATAGTCTAGTTGATGTATTAGTTCTCTATTGCTGTTGTAACGAATTATTACAAATTTAGTGGCTTAAAATAATAGACATTTATTTAAATTGACTTGGAGACTTTTGCTTTGGAAAAGACACCTCTTTAAGTAATTTTCAGAAAGACTTCTGGACCTCCTACTGTGATTTCCAGCAAATGTGCCTAAGAGCTTTACTCAAGCTTAAGCATACGTGGATGTTCCGTGTACTGCAGAATGGGAAACTGAACCCCAAATGATACTCATCAATTTAATCTCCTGCCTGTGTGGTCCAGTGAACACCCCAATTACTTCTTTCCTATGAAGGATGAGGTCTTCTTCTGAAACTACAGTCTACTCACTTCTCTCCTAAACCCCTCTATTGAATTGCTGGAATTAATTGCTTAAAGTTTGCTGTGAAGTCTGTATATTAAAGTTTGCTGTGTTGCATTAAATTACTGGTTTATGTTTTCTTTTCTCCTATTTCTGCATCTCAAGGTAAATAAAAGTGAGGGAAAAGAAAGTGGCTGAGGAGATGAGGACAAGGTTCGGGAGAGGATGTTATAAACTTAGTGGTTTAAAACAATACAAATCAAGGTATTCTCATACAATTCTGAAGGTCAGAAGTTTAAAATGGGTTTGCAGAGCGCATTTCTTCTAAAGGTTTAGAGGAAAATCTGTTTCCTTGTCTTTTACAGCTTCTGGAACCTTGTGCAATTCTTGATTACTGGCCCCATCCTTCATCTTCAACACCAGCAGCAAACATCTATTCATCTTTCTCTCTTTCAGTTTACATCATCAGATTGCCTTTTTAAAAAAATATATTTTATTGATTTTTTACAGAGAGGAATAGATAGTTAGAAATATCGATGAGAGAGAAACATTGATCATCTGCCTCCTACACACCCCCTACTGGGGATGTGCCTACAACCAAGGTACATGCCCTTGACCGGAATCGAACCTGGGACCCTTCAATCCGAAGCCTAGGCTCTATCCACTGAGCCAAACCGGTTAGGGCCAGAATGCCTTTTTCTGATTCTAACCCTTATGCCTCCCTGTTATTAAGACTCTTGTAATTATATTGGGGCTACCCACATAATCCAGAATATTTTTCACATCTCAAGATCTTTAAACTAACATCTCCAAAATCCCATTTTCATGTAAGGTAACATATTCACAGGTTCCAGGGGTTAGGATGTGGACATCTAGAGGGTCATTATTTTGTCTACGGAAGACCCTCAAAGATTCATGTCTTTCCACATGCCAAATACATTTATCCCATTTCAATATCATCCAGATTCTCAAGCTTTTATAGCATCACCTCAATAAAAAATTTTTATCTAAGTCTCATCACAAAAGGTACAAATCTCATTATCTCATCAAATCTAAATCAGGTATGAGTGAAGCTCTAAGTATAGTTCATCCTGGGCAATATTCCTCTCCGTCTGTGGATTTGTAACTCCAGAAAATATCTTATATCCTCTGAAAATACAATGGTGAGATAAGCATAGGATAAGTTGTCAATGTTGCAATTAAAAATGGGAGGAAATGGAAAGAAAAAGAGGTCACCAGTTCTAAGAAATATCATTTGGGAAATTGAATCCAACTGGGAAAGCAACATTAGATACCAAGACCTGGAAATTATCCTCTATGGTTCTGGCTCTGGCCTGCACTCTCAGACTCATCTTTCCTTTTTCATGAAGAGTATAACCAATGGACCCAAGACACTAGGGGGTGAGGGCATGTATGGGAGTGGAGCGGGGGGGCAATGGGGAGATATGGACACATATGTAATACCTTAATGAATAAAAACAAAATTGAAGGGAACAAAAAGAAATAGTATGTGCTGCAGCTGAGTAGTTTTATCAGCTTGTTTCTTACCTATAGGATTTCAGGAGTCCAACAGCCTTCCTTCATTTTGTTCTATCTCTGCCTCTTTCAGTCCATCCTGGCAGTGTGACTGTTGACATAACTTTCTTAAGAAGCTTATAAATCTCCATTGTATGTTTCAGGGATTTACTCTATTAGACAACAGGCTCATCTTCAGGTCTTTCTAGATAATCCCGTCTCTATTCCTGGCTTTTGCTTAAATAGCTGAGGGAACCTATGAGTCACTTGCCTAATCTCTCAAAGAGCAACATGTGAAATTGAATACTTGGATATTTTGATCCTTTTATAATAACATTAGTAAAAAGTTGTCTGGCTACACCCTTGGCTTTCTTTTCAGAGCAGGCTCTCTTTGTAAAAATTTTTAAAATATATTTTTTAATTTTTTAATTACAGTTGACATACAATATTATATTAGTTTTGAGTGCACACCCCAGTGATTAGACATTATATAACTTCATCAGTGATGATCCAGATAAATCTTGTACCTATCCGACACCATACATAGTTATTAAAATATCATTGATTATATTCCCTATGCTGTATGTTATAGCCCAATGACTATTCTGTAGCAACCAATTTATACTTAATCTCTTCACCTTTTGTACCCATCCCCTGCCCCCTCCCATCTAGCAACCTTCAAAATGTATCCATGAGTCTGTTTCTGTTCTGCTTATTCATTTATTTTGTTCTTTAGAATCAGTTATTGATAGATATGCTTTTATTGCCATTTCCTTGTTAATACTTTTTTTTTCTCTTCTTAAAGAAGACCCTTTAACATTTCATGCAATATTGGTTTGATGGTGATAAACTCCTTTCACTTTATTTTTATTGATTTCAGAGAGGATGGGAGTGGGGAGAGAGAGATAGAAACATCACTGATGAGAGAGAATCATTGATCGGCTGCTTCCTGCACGCCCCCACACTGGGGATTAAGCCCACAATCCAGGCATGTGCCCTGACTGGGAATCGAACCGTGACCTCCTGGTTCATAGATCTACGCTCAACCTCTGAGACACACTGGCTTGGCTGAGCAACATTTAAAAAAGTCAATCCCCACATTATTTCTCACTGTCATTTGTTTGGAAACCATACTAGAGAAAAATGAATATATTAAGACAGTATTGTCCTATATTTCAGAATAAAGTGACAAAATGTTGCAATAACATTTAGTGTTTTGAATAAATCACTCCATTTTGGTATAAATCTATGATGTTGACATTAGGAAACTATTTTAGGACCAGATGAAAACTATGTCTTACTAGTAGCCATATTAGGAGCACTTCATTGCACTCCTAGAGAAGGAATTGAGTACATTCTAACACAGGATTCTTTAAGTTCCTTCTCAAGGAATGTGCATTGTTAACTACACAAAAAGTTCATCTCAAAGTAAAAAGTATGCCATTCATTAGAAAAGTCTCAGAAAATTTCATAGTAAAATCTGAATATGTCCTCCACTCTAAATTTTTAGTTAAAACCTCCCACTTGCAGTGGTTATTGCTCTTTCAAAATGTCTCACTGACTTTCTAGAGCTTAACACACATGTGGCTGGCTAAATTTATCAATTCACTTTCAGTATTTTGACTTCTAATTTCACTGGCCTTTCCTTCTCTTCTCTGCCCCCCTCCCCCGCCTTAACATTCTTCTATAGAAAATTCTAATTTCTTGACAACTGATCTCTGTAATCTCTAGTAGTTCATTTATATATTTTTTTTCTACTGCCTTTCCAAAGCTCACATTTCGTCCCTCCATTAACTGTTTCTCTTCTTTCCTGGAATATCATATCCATATTTCAAAACTTATTGAAAACTTTATTACACTCAAGGACACTCTTTCCTTCATCTGCATTTATAAAACTACCTTCTACAGCACATGAATTGAATGCATTACAATGGTTTTTACTATTATATTATCTAACTCATGCACTATTCTGTAATATGCATTATTTATGCCATATATCTTCTCCTAGAACCCCACCTTATATATACCAGTTACTTAAATGATATTAAATTGGTTGATTACACCTTTTTTAAAAACTTATATTACAAATTTAACCACTACATTTTGAAAATGGCTATGGCAAATATTATCACTACATTGTTGAATTCTGATCCTGTCATAAGAAATGATTCTCCATGTTGGGAGAAATAAATTTATATCTTAGCATGAAATGATCTATTAAAATAATCATATATTGATGGATTACTTAGTTGTTCTGGAAAATTTAGAATAAGAAAGTATTTATCTTTGTGATTGCTAATGTACATGAGCCAAGATTGGTTAAAAAGACAACAATTTGCAGGTATATTTCAAAATATTATATAAGCATCTTGAAGTTTCAAAAAACTATGTGTTTGAATATGTAGGTTTCTTTATTGTCTCCATAGATTCACATTCTTCTTCCCACACCATTTTTTACAAAGTAAATGTACCCTCTGGCCAAAGACAGAGGCAAAGTGGAGGTTCTTGACAATCAAATGTTCCATACTTTGCATTGGGATAAGTTTCATCCTACCAATAGATCACAAGGTAGACAATTTTCTAATTATTCTACCAGAATTGAAGCATCATTTGGGAAGCTTATAATAAAATACTAAAGCTTAAAAATTGACTTGGGGTATTGAACATACATTACAATATAAAGATGATGTATTATAGAACTGTACATCTGAAACCTATATAATTTTATTAACCAATGCCACCCCAATAAATTCAATAAGAAAGAAAAAAATGAAAACACTAAAATAAAAGTGCATATAACCTTGGACTAAAAAAAAAAAGAAATTTTCTACAACAAATAAATCTAAATTTCAGTGGTTTGTACAGTTCAGGCATAGGTATTTTTAAAGACTCTTAAGATGATTTAAGTATGTGACCAGGATTAAGATTAATTGACTTAGGAAATGATTATTGAGTAAATATATTAAATATGTATACATATGGCATTTGGACCACCATTTGTACTGTTGTATGGGCCCCACAGTTATTACTGGGAGGCCTGCCTTTTCTCTCCTTTGGATCTTTACTTTTGCTTTAAGCAAAGAATTGGCTTCAATGCTTAGTTTTTTGAACCACTATTTGAATTCCTAGGAACTTTCTTGCTGTTAACAGAAAGGTAAGTTTTCTCTTTGCCAAGAGACTATTTATTGCCTGCTAGTAACACATTCCAACTTTTTCCATTTTATATCATTAGTCTTTTTATGGATTGAATTAAATTCTATGTGCTTTCAATGATACACTTTAGTAACTACAATCCACCTGGGTGAAGTTATATTCTCAGCAGGTTGTAAAGTTTCCTTTCCCTGGAGAAAACTAATGGAGAGGGGAGTCAAAGACTTCACCATTACTCCTGCCAAAGATGGATCATTACCCCATGTAAGACTTCTGATAAGATTTTGGCTCCCCTTTCAGTTTTCTCACAGACAGAGAATGTGCAGGCAATAACAACAACAAAAATAGAATCTACTCTTCTGCTAGCTATTCTCATTGCAAAGGAATATGTTTTTCATATAGTTTATATCTTTTCTTTCACATCATTTTATTCAAACCCTTGGATGAAGTCATTTAAATAAGTGGCTTACTCTTTAATAACACTCAGGACTATGAATTCCATAAATAATAAAAGACCATTTGGTCTATTTCAACAAAATAAATATTTTTGTCAATATCAGTCATAAGAATTGTAGACACCGGCTCTTTTCCAGGATTTCTGCACATAAAGTATCCCCTTATAAATATTCAAATGCTCTCTTATTATTATGTATTTTCTCTGGCATATATAGATTTTCCTCTCATATTAATAAAGTGAACAGTAATTCCTTATTCTGTGGCCCATGTTCAGCCACCTCTGTTCTTTTTTCCCCTCTAACAGCCAAGAGTAAAAGATCTACAATTTGTAAACATATTTTCCTCCTCCTTTCTTTTTTTTTTAATTCTTTATTGTTGAAAGTATTACATATGTCCTCCTTTTCCCACCATTGTCTTCTCCCAGCCAGCCCACGCCTTCACCTCCCCTGTTGTCTGTGTCCATTGGTTATGCTTATATGCATAAAAGTTCTTTGGTTGATCTCTTACCCTGCGCCCACACACCCACCCTCCCCCACCTTCCCTCGATGCTTCTATGCCTCTGGATCTATTTTTGTTCATCAGTTTATGTTGTTCACTATATTCCACAAATGAGTGAGATCATGTAATACTTATCTTTCTCTGACTGGCTTATTTTGCTTAACATAATGCTCTCCAGGCCCATCCATGTTGTTGCAAATGGTAAGAGTTCTTTCTTTTTAACAGCAGCATAGTATTCCATTGTGTAGATATACCACATTTTTTTAACATATTTTATTGATTTTTACAGAGAGGAAGAGAGAGGGATAGAGAGTTAGAAACATCGATGAGAGAGAAACATCCATAAGCTGCCTCCTGCACACCCCCTACTGGGGATGTGCCCGCAACCAAGGTACATGCCCTTGATGGGAATCGAACCTGGGACCCTTGAGTCCGCAGGCCGCCGCTCTATCCACTGAGCCAAACCGGTTTCGGCTACCACATTTTTTTTAATCCACTCATCTGCTGATGGACACTTAGGGTGTTTCCAAATCTTAGCTATTGTAAATTAGTTATGAACGTAGGGGTTGCATATATCCTTTTTGATTGGTGTTTCTGATTTCTTGGAACATATTCCTAGAAGTAGGATTACTGGGTCAAATGGAAGTTCCATTTTTAGTTTTTTGAGGAAACTCCATATTGTTTTCCACAGAGTTTCACCAGTCTGCATTTCCAGAGCTCTGGTACATAAAGCAATCACATCAATGTGAGATAAAAAAAAAAAAAACACACACACAAAAAACAAAAACAATGAATAATATTGTGCCTTCTAGTTCAGAACATAATCTGAAGCCTTTATAAACTTGCTCCACTTTCTTCATTAAAACAACTTCCTTTTAAAAATATATGCACTCATTCTAGCGTTTTCTCAGCCTAATTCCTCTGATTGTCTCCCTGGCTTGATCTTCTGCCTTTGAGTCATTAGCTCTCTGCTCCTCCTAAGCCATTCTCTCTTTCATAATGCTAAGGACAGATTCTTCTAACATGAAAATCTATCAAGTCCACTCTCAAGTCCAAAATAGTATTGCTTAAAAATCAAAATACCTTTTTAAAAAGTATTTTTATTAATTTCAGAGAGCAAGGGAGAGGGAGAGAGAGATAGAAACATCAATGATGAGAGAGAATCATTGATCAGCTGCCTCCTGCATGCTCCACACTGGGGATCGAGCCTGCAACCCACCCAGGCATGTGCCCTGATGGGGAATTGAACCGTGACCTCCTGGTTTATAGGTCGATACTCAACAATGAGCCATGCTGATTGGGCTAAATATCTTATATAATATTCAAAGCATTTTGTAATCTAGTATACACTCTCACTTTCACTCAACTATTTTCCAGTTCTAACTTGGTGTGTTTTTTTAACCACACATGTACATATCCTTGAAAAGCCTTTTCTGTGTCCCTATGAAGCTAAATATGATTCATAAATATATGTTCAAGTAAGAGATAACTACTCTATTTGGTGTCCCTTGTTCTCCAAAGCCGATTCAATTCCCTTTCTTCCCTCCCCCTTGTTGCTTCAGGAGAGAAATGATTTCTTCCTCTTAACTTTACATTGGCATAAATCTATGAGGCATTATGTTCTTTCAGAAAAGATTTCTTTTTTTACCTTAATGTCCTGAATCAAAAAGAAATGCCTGTCAAGTAAGGCTTTCAGTAAATATTTGTAAGTAAATGATGCACACAAGAAACAAGGTAACTTTAAAGATCATCATGGACTTCACTCAAATTAGGTTGTTTTTTTTTTTAATGCAGAAGGAAATACGTGAATAAGAGAAAAATTAAAAACTGGGAAGATTCTTCTAGTAAAATTGACTTCAAGGTTAAAAGGAAAAGCCATTATTTTTAAAATTGAGATAAAGATCATGCCATTATGGCAGAATCTTTCAATTGATTCTATGTCTACCATCATCAGCTTGGAAGAGAGATTAGTCTCTATTGTTAGAGATTGATTTTTCTTTAAGATTATTATACTTTCTGTTAATTCAATTTTTTGTATTGAGGTAAAACAGCTCATAGAGGTATAGTGAACCACACTATTGGTCTCTTTTTGGTAGATTGGGAGGTTAATCTTCTTGCATATAGTTGGATTATTCCTAAACCTTTTATTTTTGTATATTCAAATCAAATGATTTCTTCCTGGTTGTCTTCTACTCTTTAAAGAAAGACATACAGATAACTGTGTTGAGTTAAATGATGTTTCTATGATTTGTTGCAGGGTATTCTTAGTAACTGAAGTTGCATGTTTTTTATCTTCTAGCAGAAGATGCATTTGGCTGAGTTATTTTGCAAAATGGAGACATTCACAAGTTTAATAAATGTACTCTGAATTTATATTTAGGTTATGAGTATCAGTTGTTCATTTAGAGTGTCTGGGGCATTCTCATTACGTCCTTAACATTCATAGCACTGTCTCTGGATCACTACACTTTTTTCTTTTTTAGGTGTTCACACATCCTTTCCACAACCTGTGTTCTATGGTGGATTGTGAGTACCAGAGCTGAGCTAACTGGCATCATATCAATAAGCAGCCACAGGACTTTATCAAAGCTCAGCAAATGAGATGAAGAAGGCACTTGTAGAATAGCATGCCTGTCTTTGTGCCTTATGTGGTAGTGCAGGGTATAAATGTTAATTCTACTGCACTGATTTTGTCTCCCTGAAGGAAGTCGGCTTTAGGATGAGGCTTATTATGGAAGCCATGGTAGACTAAAGAATTCTGCTTTCTGATGAGGTAGCCCAGCAACAAAACAAAACAAAACATGAACCTTTGAACTCCCCTGGTAGATAGGCCAGTAAATCTACTTTATTGTTTAAACTTAAGTTACATTTTCCATTATCTCAAATTTAAAGAATCCTAACTATCACATAGAACATTTCTATAAGAATAACAATCTTATAACTATCTTATAGAGCAAAGTTGTTGCTTTCTATAGGTAGTTGCTTTGATGGTGTGTTTGAAATGGCGGTGAGCACTCTTTACCAAAAATAGCCTTCCCTTGTTAGATCAAAGTACAGAAATTCCATGAAGGCATTAAATATTGTGATGGGTCTGAAGGTGAGTATAGAGAGTGATCCTGAGAGAATGAGAACAAAGGACTGAAATCTAAAAAAAAATCTTTGGTTTCAGTGACTTTGGTCATGTTTTCATATGTCTCTTTGCCTTCCTTAAGTCCTCTTTTGAAAAGTATCTATTTAGGTCCATTGCCCATTTTTTGATTGGGTTGTTTATCTTCCTTTTGTTAAGTTGCATGAGTTCCCTGTAAATGTTGGAGATTAAACCCTTACCAGCGATAATATTGGCAGATATGTTCTCCCATGCAGTGGGCTTTCTTGTTGTTTTGTTGATGGTTTCTTTTGCTGTGCAGAAGCTTTTTATTTTGATGTAGTCGCATTTGTTTATTTTCTCTTTAGTTTCCATTGCCCTCAGAGCTGTATCGGTGAAGATAATGCTTTGGCATATATCTGAGACTTTGCTGCCTGTGGATTCCTCTAAGACATGGTTTCCCATCTTATGTTTAAGTCCTTTATCCATTTTGAGTTTATTTTTGTGTATGGTGTAAGTTGGTGGTCTAGTTTCATTTGTCTGCCTGTATCTGTCCAACCTGCCCAACATCATTTATTGAAGAGACTGTCTTGACTCCATTGTATGCTCTGCCTCCTTTGTCAAATATTAATTGAGCATAGTGGTTTGGGTCGACTTTTGGGTTCTCTATTCTATTCCATTAGTCTATATGTCTGTTCCTGTGCCAGTACCAGGCAGTTTTGAGAACAGTTGCTTTGTAATACAGCTTGATATCTGGTATTGAGATCTCTCCTACTTTGTTCTTCTTTCTCAGGATAGTTGCAGCTATTCAGGGTCTTTTTTTTTAATTCCAGATGAATTTTTGGAGAGTTTGTTCTAGGTCTGTGAAATAATGCCCTTGGTATTTTAATGGGGAGTGCATTCAATCTATAGATTGCTTTGGGTAGTCCGAGAGATGCAAATCAAAATGATAATGTGGTACCATCTCACACTTGTCAGAATGGCTATCATCAACAAATCAACAAATGACAAGTGCTGGAGAGGATGCGGAGAAAAAGGAACCCTTGTGCACTGCTGGTGGGAATGCAGACTGGTGCAGCCACTGTGGAGAACAGTATGGAATTTCCTCAAAAAACTAAAAATGGAACTCCCATTTGATCCAGTGATCCCACTTCTAGGAATATATCCCAAGAAACCAGAAACACCAATCAGAAAGGATATATGGACCCCCATGTTCATAGCAGCACAATTTACAATAGCTATGATTTGGAAACAGCCAAAGTGCCCATCAGCAGATGAGTGGATTTAAAAAACTACGGTACTTCTACACAATAGAATACTATGCTGCTGTAAAAAGAAAGGAACTCCTACCATTTGCAGCATCATGGATGGAACTGGAGAGCATTATGCTAAGCGAAATAAGCCAGGCAGTGAAAGAAAAATACCACATGATCTCACTCATTTGTGGAATATGATGAACAACATAAACTGATGAACAAAAACAGATCCAGAGATAGAGCAGCATCGATCAGACCATCAAACCTCAAAGGGAAGGTAGGGGAAGGTGGGGGTAAGGGGGAGAGATCAACCAAAGGACTTGTATGCATGCATATAAGCCTAACCAATGGACACAGACACCAGGGGGTGAGGGCATGATTTGGGGAGTGGGGGGACAATGGGGGGATAAGGACACATATGTAATACCTTAATCAATAAAGAAAAAAAAATCTTTGGTTTTACCAAATTCTGTAGGTTTGAACAATGGATAGCTGGCCTATGGCTGGGGAAGATTATAGCTGGGGCTTCTAGAAAGATTTGGATGAGAAGGATATATGTGTCACAACTCACATGGATTGTGTTTACCTCACAAAGTGGCATATGGCAATACAGTAGTGCCTTAAACCCCCCCCCCCACCCGCCCCAGTGGGGGATATATTCCAAAACTCAGCGGATACTTGAAACCATGAAATGTACCAAATCCTATATAGACTAAAATTTTTTTCTATACATTCATACCTATGATATGCTTTAATTTATAAATTAGGCATAGTAAGAGAGTAAAAACAACTAATAAAAATGGAAAAATTATAACATCATACTATAAGAAAAGTTATGTGAATTTGGTTTCTCTCTCTCTCAAACTATCTTATTTTACTATACTCAACTTTTCACTTAAAGGGAGCACTTTATGGCTTCTCTTTGGCATATTTGAATTGTCTGCATCACCACTCCTATGCTTTATGGCGTTTATTAGGTAAAATAAGGGTTACTTGACCACAAGAGCTGCAATACTAGGTCAGTTGATCTGACAACCTAGATGGCTATTAGATAACTAATGGGTAGGGGGCATATACCGTGTGGATACACTGAACAAAGGGATGATTCACGTCATTGGCAGGCTGGAGTGGGACTGAGAGAGATTTCATCATGCTACTCAGAGTAGCTCTGGAAATATTTATTTCTGGAACTTTCCATTTAATATTTTCAGACTACGGTTAACTGTGGGTAACTGAAACTGTGGAAAGTAAAATTGTAGCAAGTAAAATAGTGGAAAAGGGGAGCTACTGTATGTAATGTTTTAATTTGATGCACTTAAATGGAAGGTGGAGAATAGAAACAGAATTTGACAAGTGAAATGTTTACACTACTGTTATTTTTTGAATGTTCATACTCTTTTAGATCATCAAATATTTAGGGTAAATTGGTATCTTTGCATTGTAAAACACAACATGTAAGGTTTTTAGCAATGTTAAAAAATGAATTAATGCACTCTATAATTAAATAAAACCCCCAAATATGTTTGCCTAGCTTATTTGACAGCCCTCATGATTAGTTACAATTATGAATTCCAGTGATGAAACTTTGCTCTATTTTAAGTCCCTTGGGTTGTTTGTATATAATTTAGGGTAAAGCCAGGCTAATTAGCTTTTATCTTCATACACAAGTGCTGTTTATGACTTGGCCACTCCCTGCCTGTTAACTGCTTCCCTATTTCAACCAATACATTTTCACAGCATCAGATGCTGTTGTAGTAGCCAGTTATTATTCAGCAGGAAAAGAGTAAAAGGGGAGAGCAGATAGGCGCATGCCCAGTGAAGGACTGAATGATATGGGAGGGTATCTGTCTGCCAGTCATACCTGAGAACAAATTAGTGGCCAAGATGGGCGTGGCCACTGCAAGCTCACAAAAATCTAAATATTTAAACTTCCAAACAATGGAAGTTCTCTCTCTCTTCTCCCTTTGGCACACCAGGTTCCTGGCTCTCCTGTGGCACTCTCCTCGGCCCATGTGGCCCTCCCCTGTGCCCATACGGCACATGGCCATGTTGGACTCCACACATGGACTAATAGACTTTAATTGGCTTCAGCACTGAACTCCACCTGACTGCAAGCTCTGGACACTGCCCTGCTTCTGCTCTGCTGAACTCCCAGCCGCCCTTCTTCCGGGACTGCCTTAGGGGAAACAGGACATCGCAATCCGATGAATGGAACTCCATGAAAATAAAGCCTATTTCCACATCCCATCCTCCCTCGGAAGCTTCTGAAAATGCTTATTTCAGTGGCAGCCTGAACCTCCACCTGGCTCCCACAAGCGACGGGAGAGTTTAATTCTCCAGCAACACATTCGGCAATCTACATGAAAGTTCAAACTTCATGACAAGTGCGGGTGGCTAATGTCACATGCAAGTTTGTCACAAATCAGTATAAACACGAAATGACCCATCAGCACACAGTTTGAGTCACACTTAATTTTTTAACTTTATGTAAAAAGTAATATCCAAAATTCCCCTTAATTTTTTTTTATCATTCTGGTGCTTGGAAAGAAATAAAAATTAAATTACCAATAAAATTATTTTCCATTTCTTCATTCTAATGAGAAAACAGTCATGTAATAGATGAAACCAAAGTTTTAAATCCAACTCTTCTGAAAAAATATATTTTGAAAAAATATATATATACATATATACATTCTCTTTAATACATGTTTAATGCTAAGAAAGAGACTCACATGTTTCATTTTATAGATTTTTATTTAAAATATTAGTTGTCTTTAAATTAATCATATTAGTACTTTGTCTTTGTTACATCAGTTGTGATTTATTATTTATGTACAATGATAAAAATATTTTAGTATGTCATAAAACCAGATATAATGTGCCAGTATTTCCTATTGATAAAAATATGCATTACACAAATAAAAACTCAAGCATAATTATACATTCTATGGCAAAATAATATGTTCTTGGAAATTTCAAGTGTTTTTAAATTAAATTTCAATGATTAATTAATCGGAATATATTCCATGCCACATGTTAAATTCTGATACATTGTGTGAAACCAAGATGCATCTAGAGTAGTGATAGGCAAACTTTTTCTGCCACAGGGATCAGGCCTAAACCAGAAGTCGGACATCCCCCAAGGGATTCTAGATTGGAGAGGGTATAGGCTGGGCTGAGGGCTCTAGTGTTTAAAATAAAAACAGTCAACTACTTTATAAAATTAATGACAACCCAGCTGGCATGGCTCAGTGGTTGAGCATTGACCTGTGAACCAGGAGATCACAGTTCAATTCCTGGTCAGGGCACATGCCCGGGTTGCAGGCTCTATCTCCAGTGTAGGGCATGCAGGAGGCATCTGATAGATGATTCTCTCTCATCATTGATGTCTTTATCTCTCTCTCCTTCTCCCTTCCTCTCTGAAATCAATAAAAAATAAATAAAATAAAATTAATGACAAACATTAAATAATAGATCCAAGAAGCTTAGAGAGTATTCACCATACTAAACACTGAAAAATCTAAACCAGGCATAATTTATTTTTACTGCAGAAAAGAAAGACAAAGCTAATATCTTGAAATAAGCCAGGAGAGGCTTCAACAATCCACTTGGTAATAGATTACATTTGCATACATCAGTATTAACTCACGTTTTGCTTATATTGATGTTCACATGTACACATGTTTACAGATATGTATATATACACTTTACCATATATATATATACACATACATTTCCCTGTTCTATCAACTGAGGGGACCTCGAAGCAAAGACACCCAAGCAGCAACAAGCACATCTAGCTTTCAGATATTCAGTTTTAATATTAATCTCCATTAAAAGAAATCAAGATTCTTTACATAAATGGCTAATTTTAGGACTGTAACAAGAAATATGCAAGATCAACATGAAGTATTTTGTAATTCTAGATAGTAAGAAATTACTCAACACGCACACACACACACACACACACACACACACACACACACACACCACAATGATGTGGATATATTAAAAAGACAAAGGAACCAACTGAAAGAACTTCCAAAGGCCTAAAACAGAACAATTTAAACATAAAAAGGGTAAGATTGGATTATAAGTATAACATCAATATCCATAAGTCCGTGGTGTCATAAATAAGTGACTGGATAAATAAATGGGAAAGAAGAGACCAATCTCTTATGCTAAAGAAATTCAAATGAAATGTAGTTACACCTCCCTTGTGGAAATATATTATACTTCTTAAGTGTGAGATGCACATAGTAATTTCTGAAAGGTACAGTATAGAAAAAGAAAAGTGGTGGTATCCCTTTACAATGATATATATAACAAGCACCGCTTCAGCCAGGTGATGAAAGCAATAAAAACATTGATATATTATGTTCATTGTATGTACCCTTGATATATTGTAATGAAAATAGCACTTTACCTCTGTGGTCATCTTCTGAGAAATTGATAACAGTCTAATCATGAGAAAAATATGAAATTCCACTAGAGGGACGTCCTACAGCACACCTGACTAGGACTCCTCTGCTGCCAAGATAAAAAACAGGAAGTCTGAGAAACTGTCACAGCCAACAGCATCCTAAGGAGATACCACAGCTAAGTGTAATGTGGTACCCTGAATGGGAACCTGGAACAGACAAAAAATATTAAATAAAGGCTAAGAAAATCTCAACAATGTATAGATTTTAGTTAATAATCATATGCCCATATTGGTTCATTAATTTTAACAAATATATCATACTAATGTAAGATATTAATATTAGGGAGTTTTAGGGATGGGGTTATGAGAACTCTTATACTTCCTTCTTGATTTTCTGGAAATCTAAAACAGTTCTAAAAAATTAAATATAAAAATAAATTATTAAATTATGAGCATCATCCTTAAACCAAGATTTAAAATGTTTAAAATTCAAAGCTATTGACATTCATACATATATTTGTTCTGCATCATTCTCAACCACTCAACCACTTGGCATTTGTGCTTATCATTTATACTCAGTTTAGCATTTTCCTGCTCAACACATTGTATGTCCTAATTAAAATAAAATAAATACCAACATTTAAAGCTGCTACCAAAATATTGGTTAATGATATTGACAAGGGTCCTCATTATGCTAATAACCCCCTCTGACATATCACTAAGTTTCTCACAGAAAACTTAAGTATTTTTTATTAAACATATATTACATTCTTACCTGAACTACATGGATACGTGTAGTGTTTATTTCTGTGCTTAAAAGTTAGGCTGAGTGCTGTTTTTGTGGCTGCCAGTTAAAACTACAGGACTCACACAGAGTAAATGTAATTCCAATATATAAAAATCCAGATTCCGTAACGTCCAAAATGACCAAAGGCTCGACCGACCAACAGTCAGTCCCGTAGTCAGTGCTGGGTTGCAGTGGGGAGCCAGCACTGACTCCGCTGCTGTGGGCATGGCGACGCAGCACTGACTGCCGAGGGGGCTGTGGATCAGACCCGGAAAGAGGCAGCTGTTGATCAGCCATTGCCTCTCTCTTTCTCTCTGGGCTTCACCAGCAGCCCTGCCTTTGTTTCTCTCAGGGCCTCCTAGGGGGCTGCTGATCAGCCCCACATCTCTGATCAGGCCAAGGGATAGGCCCGGAGACACTGACTGGCATAGAAATTGACCAATCAGAACCTAATCTGGGTGAACTGCAAAGGCAGAACCGATGGTGGGGGCTGAGGAAGGGTTTTAAGGGCAACAGCTGTTTGATGTAAGGTGTAAGAAAGTAGTTCAATTTTTTAATGACCGGTTTGGCAGTATAGTGCATTAGCTGGCTATCAGTCAGTTATAGAGATTATGTATTTTGGTCTGCCAAGAGCATCTCCTCCTGCTGAAAAAGGCTTTCCTCCCCCATTTAAGCAATCCTATCCTATATAATCTATCTATACTAATAAAAGGGTAATATGCTAATTAGACTGGGTCGACCGGTCATCTTCCGGACGTCTGACTTCCTTCCAGACAAAGCCATGGTGGTGGGGGCCAAGAAAGAAAGGGCAGTTGGGGGCGAGATCAGGTTGGCAGAGGAGGGCCGTCAGGGGCGATCAGGCAGGCAGAAGCAGTTAGGGGTGATCAGGCTGACAGGGGAGAGCAGTTGGGGGCGAGATCAGGTTGGCAGGGGAGGGCCGTTGGGGGCAAGATCAGGCTGGCAGGGGAGGGCCGTTGGGGGCCACCAGGCCAGCAGGTGAGGGCACTTGGGTCGAGATCAGGCCGTCAGGGGAGGGCAGTTAGGGGTGATCAGGCAGGCAGTGGGTGTTGGGGGCAAGATCAGGCCATCAGGGGAGAGCAGTTGGGGGTGAGATCAGGCCAGCAGGGGAGGGCAGTCAGTTAGGAGTGATCAGGCAGCCAGGCAGAGGCAGTTAGGGGCGATCAGGCAGGCAGGCAGGTGAGCAGTTAGGCGCCAGCGATCCCAGATTGCAAGGGGTCCCCAATTGGAGAGGGTGCAGGCTGGGCTGAGGGAACCTCCCCCTCCTCCTCCCACCACCCTCATGCATGAATTTCATGCACCGGGCCACTAGTTTTTCTATAAAAATCAGAGCAGTATTAGTGAAAAACAGCTCTGTTTAGTACACCAATAAATGTTTTTCAATACCTTTCCTTGTGTCTTACAGTATTACTTGAAATTTTAATGGCCTAATGAAACAAAGACTAAATTCCTCACATTTGGAGATGGTAGGAGAGAAAGAAATAAAAAAGGAAATGACATTCTTAATGAATACTTGTTGTTCTTGGGGAACTCTATCAAATTGTTTTCTTATTGTTGCTTGTAGTGGTGGTAAATGTGATGTTGTTGTGGAGGTGATAACAGTAATAGTGGTGCTTCTGCTACTTTTGGAGTAATGGTGGTGGTGGTGGTGATGGTGGCATTGGTGAGTTTGATGATTGTGTGGTAGTTATTGGTATATATATTGGTAGTGTTGTTAGTGCCAGGTTGTAGTGGTAGTGGTGTAATTTAAAATATACAACAACAACAATAAAAAACTTCTACAAGTTCTTGTAGCATGTAGTCTAAAAATCACTAAAGGATTAACTTTTTAAGATTGCTTGTCAGTTGCTAAAATCATACTTAGAACATGATTATTGGATATAGCTCAGCTGCAAACTTGGGCTCTGGAAAATTGTTTATATCCATGCGTTGGTCTCCATGGCCTTGACCAGTAATAGCCAATATTACCATATCACACAAGGTTCATGTATTCATATTTCCCAGAATTTCCTCTAGTCCCATTCTGGTCTTTGGCTTACTACTCCAGTACAAAACATTAGGGATAAAAAGTGAAGTATGCTACAATTTCCTTTAAATACATTTACAGTTACATTTTTAAGCTTAGCATGTGTATCTTGGAGGAGAGAAAGAGAACCAGACCACTCAGGTGGTTGTCAAAAATGAAATTCCTTTCCGTCTGAAGTGTTTCACCAGACGATCATGAACTTGCAGGTGTGCAGTACCACAAAATTCACAAACACTTGGTTAAACAAATATAGGGAAGACCATTAGGCAACGTTAAAGCTTTTCTACATCTAAAGGGGGGGGGTGTGTGCAAAGGGAAAGTCACTATAAGACATAATATTTAAATGGCAAATACAATGATAAAAGGAAGTATAAACAAAAACAAATGCTGGGACCAAAAATTAGAACCTAACTTCTGAAAATTAAAAAGTCATTTAAGCCCATAAATACTCCGAGTCTTCCTTATTCCGACAGCAAAATTATTCACTCTCACATATGGAAAACTTTAAAACACTTGTTAGAATCTTTTTCTGCCTATTTAAAACATCTTATGATTTAAAGTAAGCTAGAAATCATAGCCAGTTGATTGTAGCTGATTCTTTTATTTGTCAAGAATGTACATACCATTAAATAAAGTGTATTTTGTATATTATACTACATTTTTATTAAGTTGTAAAATATTTGAGAATACTAACCATATGCAACTGCATTCCAAAAATATGTTACAGAGGGTTCTGACTTCCAGTAGTGTCTAATGAGTAGTTTTAGAATCTGGCAATTTTATATGCTGGAGATACCATTTATAAGATAAGTAGTCTTGGGCAATTCCTTTATCCTTCAGTGTCTCAATTTCCTAATCTGTAAAATGAACCCATTATTAGGTACTATATTAACTTTTGAAAATCAAACAATAGAACATAACTAAGGAAACTATTAAGATACATACAGCATGATATGCACATTGAAAAGTCCATCCCTTCACTAAGAAAGGAAAGCAAGGGGAATTTTAAAATAAACTACATTAAGTTGTGTATAAATCACTAAATTTTTATTCTATGATTCGAGTCTGATAGTGTTACTTATCATAATAAATACCATTGTGTTGCATCTTCCTCATTTATTGGATATGGTCTAAAACCATACTCTGAACATGGCCTCCAGTGATTTGTTGCCACGTTTTAATAAAATTGCATTGAAATTTTGATAAGTACTTGGACCTCTATAAAGAGATCCTTTTCCTTTTCCTCTAGGATAACTTTAACTCCTATCATCTTTTGTTTGGCAAATTTTCGTTCTATAAGAGTCACTTCTAATGTGCTTCTTTATGATAATGTTTCTTCCTTAATCTTCTTTAAAATCACTGTCCTTTGTGCATAAACATTTTATGGCTTGATACATTAAAATGCTATCATTTCTGTATGCACAATAAAAAAATAACAATTTCTACCTCAAAGAGTAGCTGTAAACATTAAGCAAGAAAGAGCTTACAGCCTGTTTAGCACAATGCTTTTACATGACAGGTGTTCAATATATATTAGCTAGCAGTGTTTATTCACACTCATGTTTGTATTTCTCATGCAGAGCAAAATATGTCACAGAGTATGACCTCTACAAATATTTAAATACATTAAATGTAACAAATGTTAATCTAATAAATAAAATTTATTGTAGAAAACAGCACAGTTAACAAAAATGAATGTCTTTGAATGAATTTCACACATTTCAAATGCTAATTTACAATATGTTAAAATCAAAAGGCTCTTTTAAATTAGTATTACTGGTCAAAAATATATTTTGTGAATTTAGTACATGTAAACACAGTAGATATTAAAATATAATTATTTTGTGAAGAATTTTCCAGAACCTTCTCAAAATGGGTTTAATATTGGATTGGGATTGCAGATTGCACATGTACTTCTGGCTTGAAACTGTGAAATACCAGAAAAATATGATACTGTAAGTTATTCCATAATAGTGTTGAAAAACAAGAAATGGTGTTATTCACAAAGAAGAAATAATGAGAAGATTCTGAAACATAGAAAGCAGATGAGAAAAGAGCAAAGAAACTGCACCCTAAATTCTTCCAGGATGGAGTTACTGGGAAGGTAAGAGCAAATAGACAGAAACCCACTTCTCAAAGCTGTTAGGATCAGGAAGGGTCCTTTCTCAGGGAAAGCAATGAAGGCAGTATTTTCCTAATAATTCAACCTCCACCCTCCACCAGCCCCACAATCTTTCAATAGGAATTTACTGAGTCCTATAAAGAAAAAGTGTAATATTTCTTTACGCAGGTCTATTACTATCTTCTATGAAATTGTCCTACATACTCTTATAAACATGCATACACCTAATATGTGAAAACATATTACACTGTTTCACCCAAGATAAAAGATTTGTACAGTAGATTTTAAAGTGTTGAGCAAATTAGTTCAGAGCCCCTTTAATATTACAGATTTGCATTACTATATTATATTATACTAGAGACCCGGTGCATGAAATTCATGCACTGGGGGGGGAGGGGGGTCCCTCAGTCCAGCCTGCACCCTCTCACAGTCTAGGAGGCCTCGTGTATGTCCGAGTGATGGCTTAGGCCTGCTCCCCGTGGGACATCCTTAGTGCTGCTGCGGAGGTGGTAGAGGCTCCCGCCACCACCGCTGTGCTTGCCAGCCATGAGCCCAGCTTCTGGCCGAGCAGCACTCCCCCTGTGGAAGCGCACTGACAACCAGGGGGCAGCTCCTGCATTGAGCATCTTCCCCCAGTGGTCAGTGTGCATCATAGCGACTGGTTGTTCTGCCGTTCAGTCGATTTGCATATTAGCCTTTTATTATATAGGATGTTGACTAATCTATGGCTTATATTATTCTTTTGAGATGAGGATACTCAACTTATAGTATTCCATTAGGCCTATTTTTGAAATGAATAAAGTATACCATGTTGTGGAAACAATTTTATAAAATTTGAAACTCTAAGCTGTAATTGATAGTCAAAATTTTTGTTCCACTCTGCATATGCTGAAAATTATAACTTTGTGTGGGCTGAGCTAATAACATATAGATATGTTCTCCTTTATGCAAGAAACTAAATGCCAAATTAAGAGACTAGGTAGGAAAAATATGTTATATAATTTTTATACTCTCCTAAACTATCTCTTGTCTCATGTAAATACAACAATAAAAACATATAGCTGGAATAAACCTTAAAATGCATTAACATTGTAAGTAAAGGCAAAATACTGTAAACAATTTGATTTAACAATAAAGGATTTATGGAACTAAATAATAGTTCCAATGCACAATGAAATATTACTCACCCAGATTAAAAGATTTTATAGTTCGTTGGATTTTAAAATCCTATAAATTCTCTGGGAGACCAGGAAGATGAGGTGAAACACTGGCTCCAGATTATCAATCTTATTGTTAGAACAGGGCATTTTGGGTGAGTGGGGTATGGCCCAGACTCTACTAGTATGAACAGCTTGCCTTCTCACTCTCATCCCCACCCACTGTTTACATGCATTGATTAGCATAAACATGTTTAATAAATGAACAAAAGAGATTTGTTGTTTTATTGTTGTATTTATATGGGACAAGAGATAGTTTAGGATAGTATAAAAGATTATATAACATATTTTTCCTACCTAGTCTCTTAATTCGGAATTTAGTTTCTTGCATATAGGAGAAAAAAATCTAGCAACAATGCGGGTAACTGGATATGTGTTCTTCATCTGTAGAATATAGGTGATCACATAACAGGTGGTGACATCCATAACAGTTTCATGTCCAAAGAGCTGGAGAGAAAGAGGAAAGAGCAGGTGGACACTTGGTGGTGATGGTAGGCGACATTATGTTGACATAATAAAAACATTGCCTGATCTCAGTAAGTTAACAAAGTGTATTTCTTGCAGACCCTCAACAGAGGGACTTATCTCATCAGTTATTCAAGGCCCCAGGATGGTGAAAGGTTCTTTTTAACATGTGCTTCCATAATCTCTCGAGCACCCGGGAAGGGGACAGCTTGGTGAATGCATCATGGCTACTTGCAAATGGAGTCACATGTCACTTCTCTTATTTCATTGATCATATCAAATCAATGGCCACAACCATCTTCTTTAGGGACAGAACATTGCAATGCTTTATCTGCCTAAAAGACCGATATATATGAAAAATTTGACAATAGTAATTCTTGATTCTAGTTTTTCCTAGTAGCTAAGAGTCTGGGTCTTATCTTTAATGACTCATGTTTTATCCTTTCAAATTATTGAGTCTCTTGACAATGTAATCTGGTAACATAAAAAAGTGTCTAGTCAAAAATTAGTAAGGCCTGGGGCATTTTACTTTCATCTGCTCTTGACATTTTCCACTTCAGAAAATAAATAGAACTAGTCTAGAGAACATTCTCAAAGAAGAAGATATTTACATTATTATTTAAATGAAAATAATCTTTATCCAAGTCATTATGTATAGCATAATTCTCCTGTTGTACCAAAATTTTCTTAGTCAAGATCTCAGTAGAAGACAAATTATATATTTGTCTTGAATGAGGAAGAGGAGATGAAAAGGAAAAGGAGTTAATGTGGATTCAATTGATCAGAACCTCAAGCCAGCTATTTATTTCATTCATACTAAATTAGCAGAAGGTTTTACCAAGGACTGTGGTTCCAAATATTAGTTGTGAAGTCATCAAGGGGGAAGTCATTCATGAAAAGTTCTTTTAAAAGTGATCACTAAACATGTGCAAAGGGCTTCTCAGTTGTTGGGGGCTAGAAATACAACCACTGAAAAATACAGATCTAGACATGGAATTAATTTTACATTCACAGAGTATTCTGGGAGCAGAACATATATTATTTAACTTTATAAGGTACTTATTTAAAGCCTGTGTAACAAATCTGAGTTTCTCAACCCTAAATTTTACCTTTGTCTATTCATCTCCTTAGTACAAGGTTAGGAGGAGGGTGTATTGCCAATGGGAGTGTCCATTTCTTTGGTATGACCATGTAGAAACCACAGATCAGTTCTGGAAGCAACTGGATACCTGCATTGAAACAATCTGAAAAACAGTCTTAATGTCCCATATTGTATCCTACCTCAGGCCAGAGAAAGAATTAATGCTGAAATATTTTAAGGCATTCAATAAGTTCCTGATATAAATATTGATATAATAATACCCCTACATCACATTTATTGTGTATTAAGTCTATATTAACTTTCGTTGTTTTTGTTATACTTGTTCTTTAAATGCTGTTTCAGATTATACCCTTTCTTGGAAATAAGAAGAGAGTTTTACTTTATTTGACCTATTTGCCTGACTATGACTTGTGTTTCCATCAGGAGATTTTCCAATGCATTATTATTGGGAAAATTTTTATAAAACTGTAAGACTTTCTGGGAATTAATTGGCTGTTGCCACAATTTCTATATTTTTACAACCAGAGTCTGGTCACTTTGATATTATTATTTGGATGGAAAATGATGCAAAGAATATTAAATGTTTATTTTGCTTAAATGACTGTCAGATATTAAGCAATAGTTAGAAATACTTCCTTTGAGGTAAAAAAGAAAATTCACAGACAGTGTCCAAGTAATCTTTACCACAAAAGGAAGAATATTAGTTTCATCACACCCTTAAGCAAACACATCTGAAGTTCACATTTATTTTAGAAAAGAAGTACAATTTGGAGGCAATACAGATCTTCCCTCTTTGTAGTATTGGTATATGCAAAATATATGCATTTCTAATGTTTGTCAATGCTACAATTGCCATTCAGTTTTATAGAAACACTTGTTAGAAAAGTCTTTGGAACAATTTAGTCTCAGAATATATTCTAAAAGTAAATTTCCATACTATAACATCTGGACAGAGAGTCTAAAAATTTGGAAACTAAAATCCCTCAGTAGAGGCCATCAAAAGTTTATCCAAATGAAAATATGCAGATTTGGCTAAATCACCCCCTTACCTTTATGGATTAATAATTTAAAAGGGAAATTTCTTTGGATACTTCAAAGGATTTTGAAAATATGTTTTTCCCCAGAAAATTGTTTCAAATTCTGAAAACAGAAAATCAAATTCACCACACTATCTCACACACCCTAACAGGAACTATATTATAGCCAGTGGTTACACCCTTCCCCTCTACTTTCTCAGACTTTGGAAATGGAGTCTAGAAAAACTCAAAAGAATTCCTAACTTCCTAAGATTATATAATGTATCTAATAAATAAGAGAAGAGCATTAAAGACACCTCCATTTCATAAATATCAATAAAGTCATAAAAACAACAGAAGACTCCAGAAACTTGATTCACCAGCAGTGACCACAGAAAACTCATGCCTGTGAGTTAGGGGCTGGCTGTCTGCTGGAGCTTCCATGAGGCGATGAGCAATGGAAAATTATAAGCCTGTTTGTTCCCAGGGCTTCTGTAACTGTTTTCATATTAGTTCTTCTGAAAAATGTTTTTTGTGTTTTTTTTTTAAAGAACCTTATTGGAAATTGCTCTCAACTTTGCCTTGAGATACAGCCACTGTAGAGAATTTTACAAAACAAAAAAGAAAAAAAAAAACAAAAAAAACACCATAGTCTATATAGTGGATAATTTAGTTGAAAAAACATATAATAATATTTAATATTTGAAACACTAGGGTAGATTTAAGACTGTGCCAGGGACTTACTGGTACATCAGCACAAAGACATCAGCTTCTTTCCAATGTGAGCAGTTGGAAAGGGCAATGGAACAAAAATAATCCTTAGGTACACTGCATCTCGATTCTACAGGGGCAACTGAAGAAGTCATTGGGTAGAAAATAGCACTGGGCTTTGGAAAGAACCAGAGACGGTACTATATTAAGATACCACTGATATCATATCCACAAAATTGAGCTAGAAATATTTAGTTCTGAGCTTTTGTTGATAAGTAGACATAGGTTAGTCATATTAACTTGCTTTGAAAAAAAGTTCAGAAATGGAAAGCTGATATTGTATATTCCAGCCTATTTGTGTGTCCATTCATTAATATTACCACAGGAAAATGTAGAAAATACATAACTAGGATTTTTTTTAAAATTAATGAATGAGAAAAGTGTCAGAGAGTGACTAGTTCTTTGAAAAAAGAAATTAAGCTGGAGTAAAGTGACACTGAATAGATTAATGTATGTTAGGTGGACAGACCAGGGAACCAGGAGGTGACTGATAAACTGAATCTGGGAGACATCAAGGAAGTCACATGCCAATTATGGACCACATATTTCAGGAAGGGGAAAACATGGATTTATGGTTAGAAAGAGGTTGGTTTATTCAAGAAGCAGCAACCAAACAACTACCACCACCACCACCAGTAGCAACAATAACAACAAAAAATATGTCCAAGGTTGAAAGTAATGAGCTGGATTCAAATCCATGAACCAGGGAAGCAAAAAGCAAGATGAATACATTTTTGGTGAAACTAAATTATCATCTGGGCTGGGCAGAATTTTGATTTAAAAGGGCCATCCCATCTTTTATAATTTTCAAGTTTCATACTTAGTTCAAAGATGATGAAAAGGAAAAGCTTGATTATATCAGGATGAGCTCAGCTGACTATATGCATCTTAGAAAATTAAATCAGAACAAGCCTTCAGTCTCATTTCCTATATTACAGGTAGGTACATAAACTGTTCAGTTTATTTGGGGGTGAGTAGACTACAGGGAACTGAATTATTTTAGACATGCTTATAGATCATCTTTTAGCACATAAGAATGTCAAGTCCAGTTGGGAAGCTAGGAAAGTATCATAATGGTGTAGCAAGATTAGAAGGATAACCTTAAAAAATAACATCTGTAAGTGTGATGTACATACAAAAGTTCCTTTTTGACTGCCAAGGTGAAGTTCACCTACCAAAATGTCCTACATAGAGAAATTATTCTGGATTATGCAGGTGTGTTCAATATAGTCACATGAGCCCTTAAAAGTAGAGAACATTTCTGGCTGGAAGCAGAGAAAAAGAGAAGGCAGAGAGATTCCTAATGTAAAAGGATTTGATGTCTTATTACTCACTCTGAGAGGTAGAGCCCAAACAGAAAGACAGCAAGAAAAGTCTCTAGAAGACCAAAGCAGGTCCCAGCTGAGAGGCAGCAAGGAGACTGGCACCTGAATCCTACAAGCACAAAGAACTGGATTCTGCTTAGAACCATCATGATCTTGAACATGGATTCTCTACCAGAGGACCAGGTAAAAGACTTGGCCTTTCAGTACCTTGATCTTGGCCTCGAGAAACCCAGAGTAGAGGATCCAGTGAGCTTACCTAGACTTCTGACCTACAGAACTGTGAGATCATATATTGGCTTTATTTTGAACAATCCAATAATAAAAAAAAGGGCAGATCTAAACAGACATTTTCCTAAAGAAGACACATGAAAAGATGTTCAACAATCATCATGGAAATGCAATCAAGACCACAGTAAACTGTGACCTCACACCTACTAGAATGACTTATAAAAAAGACAAGAAATAAGTGTTGGAGCGGGAATGGAAAGGAGGGGACTCTCATACATTGTTAGTGGCAGTGTAATTTGGTGCAGCCACTGTGGAAATAGTATGGAGGTGCCTTAAAAATAAAATAAGACCCTAATATCTGGGTGTAATTGAAAACAAAAAAAAGCAAAAATATTAATTAAAAAAGCTATCTGCACTTCCATGTTCATTGCAGCTTTATGTACTACTAGAGGCCTGGTGCACAAAATTTGTGCATGGGTAGGGTCCATAGGCCTGGCCAGTGATCAGGGCTGATTGGAGCCTTCCAGCTGCCAGCCAGGGCCTTCCTTCCTTCCACACTCCCCCCTGATGGTCAGCGCACATCATAGCGAGCAATCGAACTCCCGGTCTCCTGGTCGAACTCCCGAGGGGACAATTTGCATATTAGGCTTTTTTTATATATATATATATATATATAGATAGCCAGGATATGGAAACCACCTAAGTGTCCACCAATAGATGAATGGATGAAAGATGTGGTATAGCCCAGGCATCAGGCATGGTTCAATGGATCAGTGTTGACCTATGAACCAAGAATTCATGGTTTAATTCCAGGTCAGGGCACATGCCCAGGTTAGAGGCTCGATCCCCAGTGGGGGGTGTAGGAGGCAGCTGATCAGATTCTCTCTCATCATTGATGTTTCTATCTCTCTCTCCCACTCCATTCCTTGTTGAAATCAATAAAAATATGTTTTTAAAAAATTAAAAATAAGAAAAGATGTGGTATATTCATGTGTATGTTGAATCTGAAAAACAAAACAAGGGAGTTGGCAGGTGAGCAAAAGGGATGAAGGTAGTCAATTGTACGGTGTTTTGTGGTAACTAAACTTCTGATGATCACTTTGTATCATATACAAATATCAAATTATTGTGTTGAACACCTGAAGCTAATATAATCTTATATAACAATTTTACCACAATTTTAAAAGTAAATAAACTTATTTATTTTTAAATAAACTGGTAGTTTGTGGTAATTTGTGACAGAAGTGTTACAAAACTGATAAAAAGGATTCACTGTTTTGAAAGAGTCTTCCTTATTATTAAAAAAGATTGATTGGAGACAAGAGGTGTCAAAGCTATTAGTATTATTGGAGGCTTTCTGCCAATGTATTCAGAAGAGTGTTAAGGAACACACTTCTTTAAAATTAAAGAAGTTTAACAAGAATCTGGGTATTTTTTGCAAGTAATTTCCATTCAAGGCACAATGTCAATAGTAATCTTTACTCCTAAACTATCTTTCAAGAATATCTACCTCAAAGAGGGTATTTATTTTGCTTTCATCAATAACAGTTATGTTAAAGTCACTAATTTCAACTCCCACCCCACCTTGGTACAGCTGTTTTTAATAAATGAGTTATTGCCAAAGAAATTCTTAAATTCCAGCAGGAAAAAAAATGTTTAGTATTCAGTTGACAAGTACAAAAAAATATATATATCTTTTTTTTTTTAAAGCAAAGGGATAAGCAATTCTCTTCTTATTTCAAACTAAACTCTGATACTATAACATGTTTTTTCTTTGCCTCTTATTAAATTATGATAAAGGCTAAAAGTTTATATATATTTCTTCATATGTTTATAGACCTCTTCCTTTCAGCTTTCTTTTTTTTCCTCTTTTAGTTTCTAACTTGAGACCTTATCCCACTTATTATTCACTTTTTAAACAACTGTCTGATATTATAGAAATTGATAAAAAATAAAAATTCCAGAAATCAATGTCAATGCTTAACTTTATTACTTTTCTTTATACAAAAATTTCCCATTCTTTTCATATTCCAAAAAAATCTATTACAAATAATATTTTCTTTATGTTTTTTTGTCAAGTAACTTTATCTTTTCTTGTCTCTGAATCAGTGCATGTATTTATTAAAATGGTATTAATAAATACTTTATGTTTTTTTAGGATATGAAAGTATACAGGACAGCAATGTTATAATTTAAATTCTGTAGGCTCCTTAGATTATTACAACGTAGCTTTAAATTGCATGCCAAAACGTGAATAAAGAATTCTTTCCTACATTTTTTTTTGTTTTTCTGATGACTGCAGTTCTTGCTTAATTTAAAAACTCCTATATAATGTTAAATCAAGAACTCTATCTTATGTATATTTTTGAACCATTGTTTAACTTTTACTCATTCATGTGTTAATTTACTTATCCAGCACATATTCATTGAGCATCTATTATATGGTAGACACTGTTCTAAATTGTGGGAATATAGTGAGAAGAGAAAAGAACTAAAACAACCCTATTCTATTGAAGTCACCTTATAATTTGCAGGGAAGTATCTAATAAGTGTTAGAGTGTGGCTCAAAAAAAAAAAAGTATACATGTAGATATCTATATGTGACTTAATTCAGTTCATTTAAAATTAATGGCAATTTTTATATGCCAACCTTTAAAAATTCAAATTGCATTTCCATTCTGCTTTTAAAATTGTTATTAAAGAAACAAAGCACATAAATATATATGACCACTAACCCAAAGTATAATAGAAACAATTTATAAACTGCTTAACTTGAATGAGTACAATTTTCCCCCCCATTTACAGCTGGAAAATGAGGAACAAGCAAACGTTAAGTAACTTGCCTGAGGTCACTCAGTGAGGCTCAGTTGAGTCTGGGCTCTAACTCAGAAATTCCCGAATCCCTGTGGTTGGGCCACAAGTTCATAGCCGCTGGCTCACAGAAGCTTCCGGAACAGACCGGAGTTTTCCTGTAAGCCCTAGAGAGTGAGGCTGCCACATCAACTCGAGTGTCTGCAGAAACCAGGCTACAAGGAAGGTCAGCAACCGCAGGCTCTTACTGCCTTCACCTTTCCACCCACATTAAGGAAATTCACAGCAAGGTAAGTCTTGCCAAAAGACAAGAAGCAAGAAAGATAACTGGAGGAAATACCATGTCTACTCTCCATTGGTGAAAATTCAGAGTTCACAAAGCCTGGGAAAATTCACTTTTTTTTTTTTTTTTTTTTTTTGGTAGAAGTCGTGAAATTAAATTTAGCTTTCTTGGTGGTTTTCTGACAAATATTTTTGCTTTTTCATTAATCCCAAATGAAAAAGTATGAACTCCAAGTTAAAATTAGAGCCAGGCCGTGAGTGGCTGTGAATCTGTAAAGCTAAGTTTAGTGTGCTATACCCTTACACAGTCAAGCCTGGGAGTACGAAGAAAAATCAGCTTGGATTTAGGTAGAGCTAAATCAGTTCCAAATCCTCTGGCTCACAAAACGCTGGGTTTCCTGCCGTGATGGATTGCAGTGCACTTGGGTGGGCTCAGAAGCTGTGAGAGAAAAACAAAATTACACTCACACCACCGGATTGCTAACATTCAACACATGAACATTGTGATACTGAAAACTTACATTGCAAGAAAAGAAAAGAAACATAAACACAACAAACAAAAGCATAGAAAACATACTCAGAGGACTCAATCTGCCAGAACAAAGGCCCACCAATGAGATCCCTTGCCTGCTGACAGTCACTAAGAGAAATAGAGCAAACCTTCCACAGGGAGGGATAGAGTTCTTTAATTGGCACCAGCTTCCTACCTCCAGTCCTGCCTTGCCATTAGTCACCAACACAGAGATCCAGGTAACAGATATTTACATGTTTAAATATTTAAACTTCGTATGTATCGTCTCTTCAAAGTGCCCAGCATGAATTTAGGCACTGAGAAAACCACAGCGCACAAATGAGGAAGAAAACATCTCTGCCCTCATAGAGCGCCAATGGAAATTACACATAGAAATGGAGATTAGATGCGATGATGCATAGATATCGATATGATGATCTCATCTGCAGAGAGAGTCAGGTCAATAAAGACTCTAGAATTCTATTCCATGGACTAGAGTCAGTGATTTGGTTACAGGAAGGGTTGAGCAGGTTATCCTGAAACAGGTTATCCATGTATGTAATGACTTCACTGCTCAACGTGGATGTAGTTGGTAGGTTTAGTTTGGATAGTTGTGGGAGGAAGTTACTGATGGAGGTTACCGGGGTCGGGGAGGGTTAAAATACCCAGGGTTTTTCTGACTTTACCACTGAATATGCTCAGTCATTCCCTTGGCTGGCTCTATTGAATAATTCAGACCATAAAGTTGTTTTGTGTCAATTATACTGAAAGAGTGGAAAAAACATCCTTTGGTTAATGGTATCACTTGTTCCATTTGCTTTCATAAGAACAAACATTGTTTTCTAGAATTAAAATAATATGACTAAAAATCTTGAAGTCATCATTCATTCATTCATTTCCTGTATTCAGTCATCTGAGTGCTATTATCAGCGGCTGGCTTTTTCAGCTCTCACCACACATCTCACCTAAAGACAAAATGACTGTAAAGAGCTTCGGACCTATCTCTAATTCTGGGTCCCTTTCACTACATATACCACCTTGTTTTACCGATCCTTAGACACTAATCTTGTCATTGAAGGTCTCTGCTCAGAAAACTTCAATGGTAATGATCTAATTCATTGGATTTAACTTCCACTGCCAGGCGCCAATCTACTAAACACACCTGCCTCTTGCACCCATGCAAGCTCCGCCTCAGCTACACCCTGCTCATTCTTTACACCCACCTGCAAGGTGTTCTACTGCACTGCTTTCCTACCCCTCCCTCTCTCCTTCCTCTCTTCTTCCCTTTTCTCATTCCCTCCCTCCCTCCCTCCCTCCCTCCCTCCCTCCCTCCCTCCCTCCCTCCCTCCCTTCCTTCCTTCCTTCCTTCCTTCCTTCCTTCCTTCCTTCCTTCCTTCCTTCCTCTTCCCCAAGGCCCACCTCAGGTGCCAAGTCACTTTAAATAGGTTTACTATTAACAATACTGATTAAAATAGAAGAAAATAAAATTATTACTCTCAGTTTTCACCTTTTTGTTTGGAAAATATAAAAAATATTGATAACACACTCAGTTGCTGGGAAACAGCACCCCTGTAACTAGGTTACAATCATGCTATATGGGATGACCTACATAGAGGGTGATTAGGTGATGGCCACTAAAAGTAAAGACTCACATAGTCTTTGGAAAAAAAAATGTCATTTTTAACAATTTATCTTACAATTGTATACTCACATGAATGCCTTAAGGAATATAATGGTTATTCATTGAGGCTTTCTTTTGTTTTGTCTTTTCTTTTATAGTAAAGATTTAGACAGCAAGTATTCATCAAAAGAAACTGTTTAAAATTAATAGATTTTATACCTGGAATGTTATTAGAGTAGGTAATTATATTTTACTTATTTATTTAAATAGTTAAATAAGATTATCTTTTAAACAAGATTAAATGATTCATTTATCAGGAAAAAATAAAGGAACAAAATGTTTGTTTATTAAAGTTGAAGGATATATAAGAATAAAGAAAACAAAGCAAGGTGCCAAAAATTATATATATACATATATATATATATATATATATATATATATATATATATGCTGCAATTTGTATAAAAACTGGAGAAAGTAAATTTGCACATTTAAGTTTTGTTATATATCCATAAATATATATTCTGAAAGATTATATGAAAAATTGGAAACTCAATCAGGGTAGAAGGAAACCTTTTCACTAAAATATCCTTTTAAAATCATAAAATCTGAAAATGTATTTTTTGAAAAGAACAAGTTCTTACTAAACATTCAGCTAAACTGTTTTCTCCTTGTCACTATATGCTTCAGTTACTTAGAAATAATGTGGTCTTTATCGCTAAACACTAAATGTTAACTTTAGTATGATGGTGACCCGAGTAGTCCAGAAACTTTTGGCACTTGGTTCAAATTTCAAGTTTCATGTTCTGGTGTCTGGAAAGGTTTTCAGCCTCATGCAATGATTTGTCACATGTTTCTAGCTCTGACAGGGTGTGGCATGCAATACGATGGCAGACTTTCCATGTTTCGTGGGCCATTGCATATCCAGGAATCTACCACATTTCTTCATGCTGGTATTTTTATTTGGGAGAATTACCGGATACTGGAGACATGTTAATACCTCTGAAAATTCCCAAAACCCATAATGATTGTAGTTTCCAAAAGAAAAGAAAAACGAAGGAAAAAAATGGTGAGATAGCACGTATTATGGAATCCATTATGATTATGGTTGTAAAAGGGAACATATACATTTTTTATAATTACTTATTTCATATATATAATAAATATTATCCCAGAAATAAGGGGAAATACTTGTTTTCTGAATTATTTTCTTTTCATTTTTGTATATACACTTAAATAAAAGAGAAATCTTTTATTGGATGGAAAATTTGTGTATATGGTTACTTATGTTTCATATATTTTAAACATACACTTCTTTTCCAGGAAAAATAAGTTTTTAAATTTTCTGGTTACTGGAAGGTTATTGTGATTCTTTGGTGGTGTCATGTTTTCTTGATTTTTCATGCGCCTTGGAGTTTTGTATTGCTCTCTTTACTAACTGCCTTCAAGGGAGAAACTTCTTCCATCATCACTGCTAGAGATTCTGAGACTTTCTCAGACCTTCTATGGATACATGTGCTCCCTCCTTCCTGCTCCTTCCAGTGGCAGGATTCTTAAGCTTTTATTCAACACAATAGGCTCAGTGCTGACAGTCGCTCTTGCTTCCCCTAAGGTGATGCTACACCTCAAGTCTGTGTTCCCTTCCTGTCGCATAGATGCTACTGGCTTTCTTTGTGTGCTCACTAGCTGTCTGCCAAAGCCCGCTTGCGCTGCACACGGAGCTGGCCACAGGTTGTGGTTAAGGCACGTGGAGTGCTGGGAGTGCGAATGGTTCATTTGGGGGGATCCACGGGTGGGGCGTTTCCAGCAGCTCTTGAGTGGGCTTTTCAATGAACTCCACAACATAATTTGGACTTCCATCCCTTTATGCTCTCAGAGTCTTATCTGCCATTCTCCCCTAGACTTTTTCTTCCCCCCCAGGTTATGAAGCCTCTGATTTAGTACTCTAGATGGGATGAGAGGAAAATGAGCCCCTTTGGCAACCTCCCGGACAACTGGGGAAGCTGGGTGCTCACTACCACGTGGTCCTTTTCCAGGACCTATGCTGTGCCATTTCTGGGGACAAGTGACAGGAATAAAGTCAAACTCTATTACTTAGTCCAACTAGCTCAATCTCACACATTTTTTGCTCGAATTGGGTACTGGGATTTCAACCGGAAACCTGAACTTCCAAAAAGGCTCTCTTGTCTTTGAGTGACAGGCTGAGTCAGTGATCTCCAGGGGCTCCTGGACCATGGCCAAGAGGAGCTGGAGCTGGTTTATGGCCACTTGCATGGTCTACAGCCAGGACCAAGGTCTGTCTATGTAAAGCTCCTGTGTCATACTCCTCCTCGGTCCCGTGGCCTATGATGCTGGTCCCATAGCTCCTTCAGAGGCACTTTGTCCATAGGTGGATGGAAAACTTTTGTTTTGGAGGTGGGGACAAAAACAAGTCTTACGTTACCATGATGCTAAACAGGAAATGAATATTTAGACACGACATCTTAAAACTAATCTCATTAGTTTTGAACAATTTGTATAAAATGTAAGTAACATCAGGATAGTTAGTTATATGGTTCATCGCTTAGATTTGCTGCACCCCAGAATTACTGACTTTAAACAAAAGTCATGCATAAGGTAAAGGTCTGGGACAGTTCTTTTTTTGTTGTTTTGTTTTCCCCCAGGTCTGTTGATCTCAATTGTCCTCATTTATTTGTGCTCAGTTAACAGTTAGTCTGGGCACTGGCCATTGGCCTGCAGAACCAGAGCAGTTGTGCCATAGGTTTCTCATCACCCATGAGGCAAAGCCAGGCTTTCTTATGTGGCAGATGAGTTTTCAAGCAGCAAGAAGGCAAACACAGCATTCAAGTGCATTTCAAGATTCTACTTGCATTGAATGTTATAAGATCCCATTAGGCAAAGCAAACCATGTGGCCAAACCTGATTATAGGACTGGGGAAATAAACTATACCTCTTGTTGGGATGATCTGCAATACCACACTTGCAAGGAAAAGGATTCAGGAAAGAGAACGATTAGCCATTTTCATGCCATGCCACAACCTGCTCTCTGGTCTAAATATTCACATACCACTTCAATGACAAATATGCTCACCACAAACCCTGGTCCTTCAAAAGTATTATATGCAGTTACATCATTGGGCTCAAAGTACAGTATCTCATGATCCACTTCAGGTCCAGATATGGCCCTTAGATGCAACTCTTACTAATCCAAAACAACAAATTTTATGCACACCCAGCATACAATGGAATAGGAGGGACACGATAATCACAATAAAGATTTCCATTTAAATAGGGTAAATAATGGAAGGCACATAATCACCAGTACATAGATATTTAGATAGATAAATGTTGTCACACCTAATCAATCTGGGGACAGAGAATGTTCCTTGATTAAGGACTGGTTCTATTCCCTGGGGATGACTCCGCATTCCATCGTTATCTACAGCTTCTTGGAAGTGGCTCCCTAGTTCATGGTATTCCATAAATCTTGG
The DNA here is from genome assembly GCF_027574615.1 of Eptesicus fuscus. Taxonomy (NCBI): domain Eukaryota; kingdom Metazoa; phylum Chordata; class Mammalia; order Chiroptera; family Vespertilionidae; genus Eptesicus; species Eptesicus fuscus. The sequence continues at coordinate 10,704,166 of NC_072475.1, forward strand.
CTAAACATTCTGGTCTCTGAGCTCTGCCTACTGAGAAACAGTCTGTGTTGGCAGCTGAACAGTTTTCTCATCCTGTTTCCTTTACAAGAAATGTGAGGGCGCAAAGTCCTATTTGCAATCTGAGCAAGTCTAGTCCCTCTAGTCCCATTTTGTTTCAATGATATAGAGTATAATCCAGTGCTTAGAAATCCTGCAGGATTATACTCTATATCATTGAAACAAAAATAAAACCATACTTACATTTGTTTTCAAAAAGTTCACTTTGGCCCTAGCCAGTTTAGCTCAGTGGATAGAGCATCGGCCCTTGGACTGAAGAGTCCCAAGTTTGATTCTGGTCAAGGGCACATACCTGGTTGCAGGCTTGATCCCCATTCCGGGTCAGAGCTCCTGTGGGAGGCAACCAATTGATGTTTCTATCTCACATTGATGTTTCTCTCTCTTTGTTATTCCTCCTCCCTTCCATTCTCTCTCAAAATCAATGGAAAAATATCCTCAGGTGAGGATTTAAAAAAAAAAAAAAGTTCACTTTGTACTTTGGGCATTTTCTAATGGAAGTTGGTTAGCTGTGGGACCATGTCCTTAAGACTATTGGAATCCATTCTTTTCAAGTTGAGATCCACTTGCCATAAATATTTCTGAGGTCTAGTTTTAGTTGAGATTGCTACTAAAAAGGACAATAGACTGGGCAGTTTATTAACAACAGAAATTTATTTCTCACAGTTCTGAAGCTGGGAAGTCCAATACTAAGGTGCCAACAGATTCACTGTCTGATGAGGGCCTACTCTATGGTTCAGAGATGGCCGTCTTTTCACTGTGTCCTCCACGTGGCAGATGGGATGAGGTAGCTCCCTGGATTCTCTTTTGTAAAGACTCCAATCCCATTGATGAGGGCTCTACCCTAATGATCTAATCATCTCTCACAGGCCCTACTGCCTAATACTATCACATTTAGGATTAGGTTTCAGTGTATGAATTTGGGGCTGGGGTACACTCGCATTCAGTCTATGGCAGACCTTAAAAAGAGTCTCAGAAACATATTTGAATGATCTTTGGCTCCAAGCCTCATTTTACTTTGAGATTTTTTTAAATCCGTTTTTGAGACTAGAGATAAGAAGAAATGTTGCTTCCAGTTCAATTTGTCCTATTGTATGTATATTCCCTCTAAATCAAACTAAATATTTCGTTCAATCTATTTCTCTCTCTTCATATCTTATTAAAGAAAACAAAAGAATGACACTTTCAACATTATCTTGGCAGGGTTCACAAGATAATTTTGTTAATTGTTTTAATATCAGATTTTCTAATGGAAGTGTGTGTTTTTTCCTCTCCTCTACTTGCCACCACTCATAATGTTTTTCTGCCATTTTTTAGACTTCAGCCAATCACCAGAGGCAAAACCACTTAGATAATGTCAGCTGTCTGCACACATGTGAGTGAGCAGAGGAGCTACACAGCTGAGCCCAGTCCAAACTCCAGATATACAAATTTGTGAGTTAAATAAATAGTTGTTCTAAGCATTGAGTTTTGGGATAGTTTATTGATAGATATCTGATAAAAAATAACCTCATAAATAAACTATTCTCTTTGCTTCAGATACACTGTTTATTCATTTAACATATACTTTACCTTCTGTTGTTTAACGTTGTCTCTAAAATCATGCCGACTTGGGTTTTTAAAGGCTGGTTATATCGGTTATTGGCTATAGACACTGGGACATGTTCATGAATTTTCTTGATTTCAACATCCTTAACTCTAAAATGGGGATAATACATGCCACATAGAATTCCTCTAATTAATAAATGAAGTTACAAAATAGTTATGGGGATACAAAATACAGAATAAGAAATATAGTCAATAATATTGTAATAACTATGCATGGTGCCAGCTGGGTCCTGGAAATATCAGGGGAACTTTGTAAAGTATATGATTGTCTAACCACTATGCCATACACCTGAAACTAATACAAAGTAATATTGAATGTAAACTGAAATTGAAAAAAATTAAAACAAATAAAAACTAAATGAAGATATGTAAGATGATCAATATGGCAGGCACTTAATCATTATAAGACTCCTTGATTTTTACACTCTTAAAATGATATTTTAAAATATATTGAAAAAAGTGGCCATGCAACTTTTATCTCTATTTGCACACCCCATTACTATATGCCTTAGCAGCTCCTCTCATCAAAAGGTGGGGTCTGTTTCTTCACTCTCCTAAATGTGGTCAGACATTTGACTAATAGTATGTCCCAGAAATGATGTTGCAGGATTTCAATGACAAGGTTCGAGAAACCTTGCAATTAACATTCTCATACTCTTAGACACAAGTCACCAGTCCAAGCGAGCCTTGAAAGCAAACTAGAGTAGCATTATTGGCAGCCTAAGGCAACTTTCACATATGTAAGTGAGGTCATGCTGAACCAACCATCACCCAACCAGCCTGCCCCCTCACCACAAATGCATGAGTGTTCCCAGTTGACTCCCCATGAAGCAGCGCTGAAATGAGCCCTGCCCTAATTGTAGACCTATAGAATCATCAACACTTATGTGTTTATGTTCTAAAACACTAAGCATTTTGTATACCTCAAAAGGTAACTAAATACATTTATAATACATACTTATTAAAATACATGGTATCTTACATTTAAAATTAGACAGCATGGTATCCTTATGTACAAAAAGGGATATCATACATTTTTATAGAAGATAAATAAATCCCAACAAAAATGTCTGTGGCCCTGGAGCCAACAGGAGGCTTGGCTCTGCTCAAGGTTACAAAGTTTCAATTATAGAAGATAAATAAATCCCAGATACCAGGTCCTCCGCTTGGGTCACCAGGGGGCGTGGCCAGCCTGCAAACCACCACAGGCCCCTCTCCCAGGCCACCCCACACCCCAAGGGAACCTCCACTCTTATCCAGGACACCCTTCAGGGCAAACTAGCTGGCCCCCACCTGTGCACCATGCCTCTATCCTATCTAATAAAAGAGTAATATGCAAATTGACCATCACTCCAACACACAAGATGGCTGCCCCCATGTGGACACAAGATGGCTGCCACAAGATGGCCAGCAGGGGAGGGCAATTGGGAAGGACGAGGCCTGCAAGGGAGGGAAGTTGTGGGTGATCAGGCCAGCAGGGGAGGGCAGTTGGGAGGGACCAGGCCTGCCAGGGAGGGCAGTTGGTGGTGATCAAACCTGCAGGGGAGGGCAGTTAGGGGGGACCCAGGCCTGCAGGGGAGGGGAGTTGGGAGGGACCAGGCCTGCAAGGGAGGGCAGTTGAGGGCGATCAAGCCTGCAGGAGAGGGCAGTTAGGGGTGACCAGGACTGCGGGGGAGGGCAGTTAGGGGCAAACAGGCTGGCAGGGGAGCAGTTAGGCATCAATCAGGCTGGCAGGGGAGTGGTTAGGGGATGATCAGGCTGGCAGGCAGAAGCAGTTAGGGGCAATCAGGAAGGCAGGCAGGTGAGCAGTTGGGATCCAGCAGTCCTGGATTGTGAGAGGGATGTCCGACTGCCTGTTTAGGCCAGATCCTACCGGGATCGGGCCTAAACGGGCAGTTGGACATCCCTCGAGGTGTCCCAGATTGGAGAGGGTGCAGGCTGGGCTGAGGGACACACACCACCATGCACGAATTTTGTGCACCAGGCCTCCAGTATACACATATAAACAGATATAATCTCATATATGTTTGAAAACATTTTGATACTGAAATCTTGAGAATCTCAAATGATGCATTTATATAGTATAAAAGTATGTTTAATTACATATATATGTTTATATAACATGTAAATTGTACTTTAAAGGATCATCTGATTATTAAAACCAAGTATTGGGATAAAGAAGAATCCCATAGAATTGACTTCATTGAAAATATTACTTTCTCAAAGCTTCCATGCTGCCCTGCTCCGAAGATGTATCATTAAAGATGTGTCAGAGACTTAGAGTTTCACCGATGAGTGACTCACAATTACATACTTAAAAGAGGAGGAGCAGACTCACTGAAGACATTCTAACCCCACCACTACTTTTTATATGAAATGGGAATGTATAAAACACCTTATATGTAATAGTTCTTTGATATAGATGATTCATACCAACACTGCTAAGTAAAATACCATTTACAAGTCAAGCAGTGTGAATCAGAAGGTGAAACTTTCATATATGAAATTTCCTCTATAAACTAAGAGTAGCATATTCTGGCAGGGAACAGGTCATATTTCCCTAATAGATGTTGTAAATTTTTAATATCAGGCAAACACGGTGTGGTTCACATTAGAAACATTTAGTTTCATTTTATTAAAAATATTTGTATAGGACCTTAAGGTGTTTCTAGAAATATAGGCACATTTTCACTAAAGTAGATGTAATTTATCAACTGAATTTATTATCCTCTAAATAATTTAAATGCCCCAATAGGTCATTTTGATGAAGTAATCAAAACCCAAATTAAACCTGCAGAAAACAAAATATATGAAATATATAGAAACAGAATTCTACAAGAAATAACAAATGGTTTATTTAGGTTAATTATAGTCAGGTAATATATATTTGCATTAGTACACATTTCTTTAGGAAAATATAGCTACTCAAAGGAGCTAAAGTTTGCTTTACACATAGTGATAGTAATAGAGAAATTCACATTCTAAGACACCACCTTTGGCGGCTTTATCAAGTTTTTATTACCTAATTTTAGATCTCAGGTCTATTTTTTATAACTTTTATGTTTTAGGAAATAACTTGACTTTATATTCCAAGGTGAAAACAGATGTCATAAACTATAATTTGCCTCCATTTCCATTTCTCCTGCCTCTGTAGTTACCTCAGTAACACCTATACTAACCTCTTTAGAAGGAGAAATACTCTTTCATATGCACCTGGGTCCATTCACCTTTTGCTTTATGCAGTTTCGCTCTTCACTTCACTTAACTTATGTTTGTATTTTTAATCCTTTCCTTCCCTAATGAATCATTTCAAGAAAATAAACATGCTCAAAACTCTCCAAACTGAAAAATAAAAATCTAATAACTATCTCTTTAACCTCTACTTCACATTACAGACCAATTTCTTTTCCTTCATGATCAAATTTCTTAAAGAAATCTAGAATCAGACATACTTATCCAGCCCGTCTCTGGCAGAATGGCTTAGATTAAGGCCTTGATGCATAGCAACCACCAAGATTCTGGAGTTTATCCCATGGGCTTGAGCGGTTTCTAACTGTGCTGCCTTGAGACATGATGGCTTTAAACACACACACACACACACACACACACACACACACACACTTTTTGAATTATTCTTCTAATGAGCCACATGGAGAAACTAATACTTTTCCAGAGAGAAGTGTGTAGCCTAATTACAGAAAAAAACACAATAAAATTCAAAATAATCACAATTATATTCTGTGGTGAGAAATGTTTACCCAAACAGGGTAAACCCATTTTACAAAAGTTAGAATTCTCCATTAAAGCCAGGTTAAAAACTATAATATCCATATATTGGATCAGTAGACTCCTGAAAAATGTGTTAGTTGGTTTGTAATGGGCCTGAATGACCCCTTTGATTGTGTGGTGATGCCTATTTACAAATAAGTTTATTTCTATCCTATATAATCCTACATAATAAAAGGGTAATATGTAAATTACCATCACTCCGCTACCCACTGTTAGAGAGAGAGGAATAGAAAGAGTGAGAGAAATGTGGAGGTGAGAGAGAAACATCGATCATTTGCCTCTTGTATGCTCCCCAACCAGGGATGGAACCCACAACCTAGTTATGTACCTTGACTGGGAATCAAACCCGTGAACTTTTGTTGCACAAGATGATGCTCCAACCAACTAAGCAACCTGGCCAGGGCTGGTAAATAATTTTTTTTAACTCACTACATAATAGAGAAATTTAATTTTTTTATTATTCAATGGTGTCAATCAAAAGTAGTCATCCAATTTTTAATACCTGTAGAACCCTAAAATGTTTAAAATAACCAGTTGAGACCTAGCCAATTTGGCTCAGTGGATAGAGCATTGGCCTGTGGATCAAAGGGTTCCAGGTTTGATTCTGATCAAGGGCACATACCTGAGTTGCAGGCTCCTCTCCAGCCCAGACCTGGTCAGGGCATGTGCAGGAGGCAACCAATCAATGTGTTTCTCTCACATCGGTGTTTCTCTCTTTCTTCCCCTTTCTCTTCCACTCTTTCTAAAAGTCAATGGAAAAATATCCTCGGGTGAGGAAATAAATAAATAAATAAATAAGCAAACAAACAAACAAATAAATAAATGTGATAATTAGTTGATAAGCAATATACTGACTTAGAATTCTAGTAGTTGATAAGAGAATCATTTAAAGCATTAGTTTCAAGACTTGTGTATGTGGCCATGAAAGAATATATACTTCCTCTATGTTACACAATTTAACATATTTAGTGTCAAGAAATTCTCTGCTCTTTTGCTCTTTGAATGTAACTTGAGCAGGTGTGACTTACAATACCTGATGGAGGGACTACGATAAGTTTTCTAGTAAGTAGGTAAAGCTGTGGAGTGAGGCAAAGACGTGACTTGACCCCAAGCTTTTTGCTGCTGTGTACATTCCCCACACCCAATCTACTTCTTTCTCTTAACCATTTGGCATGTCCTGCAACTGCTTTGGGTTCTGTTCTGTCTTAGTTTCTTGAGTCTGCTATAACAAAGTACCATAAAATGAGTGGCTGCAAAGACCAGACATTTATTTTCTCACGTTTCTTGAAGCCAGAAGCCCCAAATCAAGGTGCTGTCAGGGCCACATTCCTTCCGAAGGATAATCCTTTTCCTCTTCTAGCTTCTGCTGGTTCCTGACATTCTTTGGCTTGTGACAGCATAACTTTAATCCCTGACTCTATCCTCACATGGACTTCCTCTCTATGTTGTTGTGACCTCTCCTCCTCTTATAAGGATACAAGTCTTTGGATTTAGGGCCTGTGCTAAATCCATAAGGATGTTATTTCAATATCTTTAACTAATTACCTTTGCAAAGATTTTGTTTTCTAAATAAAGTCACATGAGGTTCTGAGGGGCTTGAATTTTAAGGGGCAGTCTTCAACTATTCAACATGTTCCTTCTCTTCTCACTTACTCAGAGTTGATTCAGCAGAATCCTCAGGTTTCCTGCGTAGCTCCAAGGCTTTGTGAAAAGCCAACATCCACCTCTGGCAAGGGACTATACAAAAGGTACAATTTCCAGTTTTCCATGTATCAGGAAAAATAAAATAAACACTTTCATTTGTGCCACCCCACACCCTTGTGTGAATAGTAAGCTATGTGTTTGGCTGGTGTTTGGATTCCACATCCCAAGAATTCTTGTTGTATGATGGAATGTGCCAGTTGGCAAGCCTGCAGGACTGTAGCTTCTAGAGCAACAGCTGCATCTTGATATGTGTCCCCAACTAAAAGAGAGGCTCAAGAGCTGAAATTCTTAACTGCTTCCAAGATAGACTAATGGAAGGAATCAGCATAGCTGGACATAAGCATCTGTTCCTGCTGACATCAATGAACATATTTTTTGGCAGAGCATCTGGGTCTGTGTTGTGGAAAAATTATGATGAGTCAAAGTACCCCAATGAAATAGTATGGAGCAAAGTGTATGTAGTAACATTTTAGGAAAGGGGTGCAATACTAGGTCATCAAGGTTGAGGGGAAAATGTCATTTAAGGTGGACTGTTATTAAGCTGGCCACAAGAAACATAGTTGTTTGCTAGTTGTTGAAGGATGTGTGTGGAAAGATTATTGGAAATAGTTTGCCCAAGATGTCCCTTCAAGGAAAGGGTAGGTGGTGAGTCAATGTGAAGAAATTAAATATTGGTTCCTCTGTTTCGCTGACTTTTATTGACTAAATTTTACCCTAATGGTCTGAAATCCCCAACATTTCTGCATTGCGTTACCTAGTTCTCCAGACAGTAACTGGGAAGCCAGATTCTCACTGGGTTCAGGTAGGTCTGCATTGAGCACTGCAGTTCTTATTGCTTCCACCACAGCAGGTAAAAAAGGACTGACTGTGCTATTGTCTAGCCCATGCCACAAGGAGGATGAGGTAGCTAGTGGTGCTATAAGATGAGGCATAGATACTGATGTAGGGCTAAGACTCTACATGGAGTAAGCACCAGAGGCCTGGGAGGAACAGGTAGAAATGAGCAAATGCCTTAGGGAATACCAGACTTCAATGGTAATAAATAAGGAACAACTTTTAGTCACCTGTTCAATCCTTATAAAATGAGCAGGACTTGTCATATGGAAGATAACTCTTCAAATTTATGTTTTATGAACCAGAATTGGCAGCCTGTCTAGTTACCAACTCAGCCCAAATAATTAATTTAAATTAATATTTATGTGTTTTTTTTGTTGTGTTGTTGTTTTTTTTACCAGATTGTGCTACAGGGATACCTTATCTAATAAGAAGTCTCTTCCCTAGAACACAGCAGGGGATCCTCTAAACAGATAGTGCATGGTTTAGTCAGTTTGGGCCACTATAACAAATTACTTTAGACTGGGTGGTTTAAATAACAAATATTTATTTATCCGAGTTCCAGAGACTGTATGTCTGAGATCAGGGTGCCAGCATGGTTGTATTTTGGTGATGGCTTTTCTCCTGGTTCAAGGAAAGCTACCTTCTTGCTGTATTCTGAGAGAGAGAGAGAGAGAGATGAGAGAGAGAGAGAGAGAGAGAGAGAGAGAGAGAGAGAGAGAGAGAAACATCAACGATGGGAGAGAATCATTGATCAGCTTCCTCCTGCACACTCCCCACTGGGGATTGAGCCCAAAACCTGGGCATGTGCCCTGACTGGGAATTGAACCATGACCTCCTGGTTTGTGGGTCATTGCTCAACCACTGAGCTATGATGGGCAGGCATGAAAACATATTTGACTTTCAACTTCCCTTGATGCTTTCCCAGAAATTTAAAATGAAGTAAATGACCATCCTTTCCATATCTACTTCTATAAATAAAAAGAGGCTCGTAGCTATTAAAATTTCAGTATGCTGGCAGCCAGGGAAAGGAAGGCCTATTGCATGAATCTTCATGCAATGGGCCTCTAGAATATATATATGGCAATATCATTGATTAGATCTTAGTTGGTCAAATTCTGCATGTTCTAATAAAGGCCTATTTTCATGACACTAGGTAGGCTCCTGGAATCTGAGCTCTTGATAGGTTCTGTTTGATAAAGGTGTTGCATACCTGAGGCCTTGTAATGCTATACCAGTTTGACTAGATAGTTTGTGCTGTCAATGAGATTTATGGTGAATGACTGCTGCTTTTCTGACAGGTTGAAGGGTATATGTCCACATGATTGACCATCAATAAAAGCCCTCAACAGCAAGGCTCAGGTAAGCTTTCCTGATTGTCAGCACTTCCCACATCACCCATCATTGCCAGGGGAATAAAGCATGTCCCCTGCATTTCCACCAGAAGGCATCATGTGAAAAGTTGCCCCTGATTTCTTCTTGAGTTACTTTTACTACTACTTTTGCTATTTTTACTTTGTATCCTTTGATTATAATAAACCATAACCATGAATATAATATTTCTGAGTCTTGTGAGTCCTTCTAGTGAATCATTGAGTCTGAGAGTGGTCTTAGGAACCCCAAGCACAAAACCCAACGAGAGGAAACTAGACTCTTACATAGAATTAGATGATATTGAATTTAATGATGCCTTCAGTTTGTGCAATAATTCAGTATTTTCCCAACCACCAACTATTGGAAACCTCATAGCCTTTGGATAAAGGTTGAAGTACCTGAATGAAATCCTGATGTGCTTCCTAAACATTGATTTTTATATACCCAAATGATGGACAGATTTGAAGCATTGCTTTCAAAAACATCTCCTTTAAGGATGCACTATTGAAAGGTGAGATTTAGATGGTCATATCCAATGTTCCCAATAGCATCCTATATAATAAAGAGCTAATATGCAAATGATCATCACGCCCTCACACCATCATGCCGTTATGTCTCAGACACTCAACACTGGGGAGAGAGGAATGGGGACCAGTCAGGCACAAATGATCTCGCAAGAGAATAATAGGGACTAGCCAGGCACAAATGAGCTTGTGAGAGAGGAATGGGGACCAGCCAGGCTGTGGCCCAGGAGAGGGACAAGCCACCTGCCTCACAGTCCTGGGCGCCTGCGGCTGTGGCCTGGGTGAAGCCAGTCCAGGTCCTGGGGGCCTGTGACCGGCCGGAGGAGGGAATCCTGGGTCCCAGGTGCAGGGCAGACAGAGGCAGTTAGGGGTGTTCAGGCCAGCAGGGGAGCAGTTAGTGGTGATCAGGTCATTAGGGGAGCAGTTAGGGGCGATAAGGCAGGCAGGCAGAGGGGTTAGGGGTAATCAGGCAGGCAGGAAGGTGAGCAGTTAGGAACCAGCAGTCCCAGATTGCGAGAGGCAGTCGGACATACCCCGAGGGGTCCTGGATTGGAGAGGACGTAGGCCAGGCCAAGGGATCCCCGCCCCATGCACGAATTTCATGCACTGGGCCTCTAGTTTATTAATAGGTTATCTTTACCCCATTTTATGTTCTTGCTTCCTTTGTAAAATATTAATTGACCATAAAAGTGTGGGCTTAGCCCTGGGCAGTTTGGCTTAATGGATAGAGTGTCGGCCTGTGGACTGAAAGGTCCCAGGTTCAATTCTGGTCAAGGGCACAAGCCTGGGTTGTGGGCTCGATCCCCAGTGTGGGGCATGCAGGAGGCAGAAAATCAGTGATTCTCTCTCATCACTGATGTTTCTATCTTTCTCTCCCTCTCCCTTCCTCTCTGAAATCAATAAAAATGTATTTTTTTTAAAGTATGGGTTTATTTCTGGACCTCTATTTTGTTCCATTAATATATATGACTATTTTTATGCCAATACTGTGCTATTTTGATTACTATTGCATTTTAATATAATTTGATATCAGGTAGTATGATTTCTCCAACTTTGGTCTTCTTTCCCAAGAATGCTGTGGCTATTCAGGGTCTTTTGTGGTTCCATATAAATTTTAGGAATATTTGTTTTAATTCTGTGAAATATATTATTGGTACAGTACTTTCCGGTGTATAAGACGACCTTTTAACCCAGGAAAATCTTCTCAAAAGTCAGGGGTCTTATACGCCAGAAAATACGGTATTTACAATTTAGAATTAAAGTGAGTTATTGCCTAATGATGGGTGGGTTACCGTATTTTCTGGCGTATAAGACCCCTGACTTTTGAGAAGATTTTCCTGGGTTAAAAGGTCATCTTATATGCCGGAAAGTATGGTATATTGGTAGGAATTGCATTGAATCTAGAGATTGCTTTGGGTAGTATGGGCATTTTAATGATATTAATTATTCCTATCTATGAAGACGGTATGTGCTTCCACTTATTTGTATCTTCTTCAATTTCTTTCTGCAGGGTCTTACAATATTCCAAGTACACATCTTTTACACCCTTGGTTAAATTTATTCCTAGGGGTTTTTTGATGCAATTGTAAATGGGATTGTTTTTTAGTTTCCACTTCTGATAGTGCATTATTGGTGTATAAAAATGCAACTGATTTCTGAATATTTATTTTGTATCCTGCTACTTTGCTGCATTTATTGGTCAGTTCTAGTAGTTTTTTTTGATGGAATATTTAGGGGTCTCTATATGCAGTATCATCTCATCAGCAAATAATGACTGTTTTACTTATTCCTTTCTAATTTGGATGCCTTTTATTTCTTCCTCTCTGATTGTTATGTCTAGAGCTTCCAGTACTATGTAGAATAAAAGCCCTCTCTTGTTCCTTATCTTAAAGGAGACAGTTTTAATTTTTGCACATTGAGTATGATTTTGGGGTTGTCATATATGGCCTTAATTATTTTGAGGTATGTTCCCTCTATTCCCAGTTTTTATCATAATGGGTGCTGGATTTTATCAAATGCTTTTTCTCCATCTATTGATATGATCATGTGATTTTTATCCTTTATTTTGTTTATGTGGTGTATCACTTTTATTGATTTGTGGATTTGTACCAACCTTGCATTCCTGGAATAAACCCCACTTGATCATGGTGTATGATATTTTTAATGTATTGCTGGATCTAGTTTGCTAATATTTTGTTGAGGATATTAGCATCTATGTTCATCAGGATATTGGCCTATAAATTTTTTGAGGGGGTATTTTCTTCATTGGTGGCCAAGCAGTGGAAAGATGCAAACATCCAACAAATCAGTATTTCAAATTAATTATTATAAGCATTAGGAGGAAAAACACAGCCATTAGTCTGGAAAGAGCCAGTTGGTAAAAAAAAAAAAAAAAAAAAAAAAAGGCTTCTTTGAGGAAATGGCATTTAAATCGAGAATTGAAAGGTGGGTGTGAGACACAAAGGTTAATGGTGGGAAAGGGAGAATCCAGGTAGGGGATATAGATGTTTGGATTCTAACGTGAAGGTGAGCTTGGTGATTAAATATATATATATAAAATAAAAAAACTAAAATAAATATGACTGGAGCACAGTAAAACCAGAGAGGGCTGGTGAAAGATGTGGCTGAACTCACAGAACCCTAAAGACTCCATTTAAAAGTTTGCTTAGATACAGACAACCAATTAATAGACATCAGGTAAGAGATTGTTGGGGTCGGGTGAAAAAGTTGAAAGGGATTAAGAAGTACAAACTTCTGATTATAAAAATCGTCACAGGAGTGTAAAGCATTGCATAAGGTGATACAGTTAGTAATATTGCAATAATTATGTATGGTGTCAGGTGGGTACTAGACTTATTGGGCTGATCACTTCACAGGTATATAAATGTCTAATCACTGTGTTATACACCCAAAACTAATTTAATATTGTATGTCAACTGTAATTGCAAAATACATTTTTAAAGTTTTGCAGTTTTATTTTATTCCAGGAGTATTTAGAATCAACTTCGGTTTTTTTTATGTAAAAGATTACACAAAAAAAGATTTTAAAAGCTTTCTTCTCTCCCTCCCTCCCTCCCTCCTTCCCTCCCTCCCTCCCTCCCTCCCTCCCTCCCTCCCTCCCTCCCTCCCTCCCTCCCTCCCTCCCTCCCTCCTTCCTTCCTTCCTTCCTTCCTTCCTTCCTTCCTTCCTTCCTTCCTTCCTTCCTTCCTTCCTTCCTTCCCTCCTTCATTTTGCTCAAATCTCTCCTTCTCAAAGAGGCTAATTCGACTCCTGTATTAAATACAGTGACCTGTCCCCACCCTCACCCTTGACCTTTCAAACACCCTCTCTCCACTGCAGTCTTCTTTTGCCTCTTAACAGTGAATCATTTACTTATTGTATTTCCTGTCTGTAGTCTGTCTCTATTGACTAGTGCAAGCACCACACGAGCAGAAAGCTTTTCGATGTTTGCTGCCATTTAGTAAGTAGATGCTTAGAGAGGCACCTAGTAGGAAGGAGAACAAGCACTCACTAGTTATTTACCCAGGATGTGAATTTCACTCCTGGCTAAATCACTTATTAAACTTTTGACCTTTCCCACAAATTCACACTAGGCAGTTTAAACTTAATTGAGTAGTACATAAAATAAGCTTTTTCTTCTTCATATTTTTCCAATGAAAAATCTTAGCATTATTTACTTAAGCTTTGTGGCAGACATGGTCACATTCTCAGCATAGAGGTCACGAACCAAATATTCTCATCCAAAAAGATATATTTTTTTAGATCAGACCCAGAGGTACAATATTGGCAGTCAGCATGTGCAATATTTTTCTGGGCCTGTTCTCACACATATCCATTTCTCTTCACAATCCACAGCATAAACTTCACATTTAGGGGAGGTATTTTTTTAAGTTCACATAATGAACTCTAAACATGTCACTAAGCTCAATCTGCCTACAGATTCTATTGCAGAAACCGGAATATATTTAACTCCCGAGATATCAGAACTGTCATTGCCCAGAAAGTGGCAGGCTTGCATTTCTGAAAGGACACTGAGCCTATCTCTAGGGTCCGAAGTGTTGGCCAGTAGAGGGCAGCTGTAACTCTTCAAAATTGGCTCTATGTTCTGACCATTGGAAGATATGCTTCACTCATTTATAAATAAGTTATTATTGCCTTCAGCCTGTTTTTATTTCCTTTCTTATCATCCAGTATTATTCATTTTTAATATAAATAACACATAATAATAAAAAATAAGCAGGTATGCTGAAAGAAAAAAAGAAAATCACTGATATCACCATTAGCCAGAGATAGCATAACTACTGTTAATATTTGATGGCTATTATGCCAAGTATATATGCACATCAATTATATTAACTTTTTAAAATGAGATCATAGAGTACACACTATTTAATAATATTTTTTAAATAGAATAAAATATACAAGGTGAGCTTGGAATCATATCTTGCCCTGTCAGAAAGTGCTTAAAAAAAGAAAGAAAAGAAAACCCACATTAATGGGGTATGTCAAAGTGACCAGTATCCAAAGCTGGAACAATTTGGGCAATACAATAAATAAAGTAGTATTAGATTACAACCCAATATATAAAATAATTATCTAAGGCCCTATAGATACCAAAACAATGTTCAAATAAATAATAAATGTGGAAAAAAGACAAATCTGATTTGTAGAAAATGCCCACATAAGTGAAATACCCACTTTCCTTAAGTGAGGGCTGCGTAGTGACTTCCTTCCAAAGACCACAGTGTGAGAAAAGAGGGTGGGGGGGAGTAACTGTACAGTGGAGAAACCTGACAAACAGCACCTTAGCTAGGTAACCAGGTCAACATCAACAAATCCAGTTGATATATATAGTCAATGTGTTTGATAAAAATGGCTTTATCTCTCTCTGTGCTATTCCTCCCCTAATCTATAACTTAGGGGAAAAGAAGATCTAAAAAGACTGAAGGCAAATTTCAAATCTGTTGTATTTACTAATTAAGTATGTGTAAAGGATCATGAACCAAGGGACTATAAAAGGCAAGGAAGTTACTTTTCCCCTGGAGCCTCCAGAAAGGAGTACGATCCTCATGACACCTTGACTTTAGCCCACATCAGACTTTCGACATCACAACCGGAAGATAAATTTGTGTCGCTTTAAGCCACTAAGTCTGTAGTGCTGTGTTAAAACAGGAAACTAATCCCAGTAACCAAATCCTCTGGATCCGAATCCAATATAAATCTTGTTTGTGTTAAGTTTTGCACTACAAAAAATAGAATTATTGAAAAAAATTATTATTATTATTAAACTAGAGGCCCAGTGCATGACAATTCATGCACTGAAGGAGGGGGGGTCCCTCAGCCCGGCCTGCCCCCTCTCACAGTCCAGGAGCCCTCAGGGGCAGGAGGCGACCCGGCGATCAGGGGAAGGCAACACTCTATCACACCTCTGCTGCTGCCACTGCCAGCAGTGCAAGCCTTGGCTGGTCCTGGTTACCTGAGCCTCAGGCGGCCCTGGGAGGGGGCTAAGGGGACTGGGGCTGAGGAGACTGGATGCCGCCATCTTGGGGCTGTGGGTGCTGCCATCTTGGAGGGTGGGGCAGTCAATTAGCATATTCTCTGCTTATTGGTTGTGGGTGCCACCATCTTTGTGACAGTGTAAGGGTCAATTAGCATATTCCCTCTTTATTAGATAGTATTTACACACACACACACAATCTTTAGTTAAACTAATCCAGATATATCTTTTTTAGTGTATATAAAGAAATTAATTAATGTTAACTAAAGGATGCACATATCTCCTCAACAGTATGGTTCTATGCTTTTACCTGCCTGCCTTTGAAAAACTTGCTTAACCTATCTTATCATTTTTATTAGCCATATCCTTCTTTTTTTTCCTGAACAATTCCTATTTTCCTTTAAGATTCAAGTGCAGTATAACCTACTTCAAGTACCGTCCCTGAAAACATCTGGCTGGGGTAGATATTTCTTCCAGATGTCCCTGTGTCTTCTGCCCTAGCACTCATCATACTATTCTGTTATATGTTTGGGTGTTTTCTCTGCATCTAAGAAAGTTCTTAAGGAAAATATCTATGCCTTACTTATCTCTGTCACTCCATAGTGATTCTTAGTGCTTTCCATGTGGCTGGTATTCATTAATATGTCATTCCAAAATGAATAAATGAATGAGTGACCATTCTTTTCTTAAGTTTCCTTAGAGCCATGGGCTATCAATAATCTTCAACTTTAAAGTTTTGTCGCTATTTCAACTTTCTATCTTAGTACTTTCCTCTAACTATAAGACAGCCACATTCATCGTTTGTTCTTCCTTCCCTCCAATTCCTTATCCTTCTCTTTTGGTAAAATTGACTTTCTTCTAACCTGTATTCATTAGCTGTAGTTACCAAAACAAAGGACCACACACTGGTGACTTAAATGACAGAAATTTTCCCACAGTTTTAGAAGCTAGACATGAGATCAAGGTGTCAACAGGTTTGGTTTCTTCTGAGGCTTATCTTCTTAGCTTATAGATGGCCATCTTCATCTTCACGTTTATTCCTCTGTATACACACACACACATCAGGTCTGTCTGTAAGTTCAAATTTCCTCTTCTTACAAGGGCACAAGTCAGATTGGATTAGAATCTACCCCTTAACCACCTCGTTGAATCGTAAGTACAGCTTTCATGCCCCATCTCCAAAGCATCTTAAACCCACATCGTAAGGTAGTGGGGAATTAGGACTTCAACAGATGAAGTTTAGGTGGCCACACTTTAGTCCATAACACCAAGCACTGGCCAATATAAATGCTCTTTGTAAGTCTTTTCATAAGTTAATATTATCAATACAGTGGATATTGTCCAGTCAATCATTTCTGGCTGAAACTCTTTGGCATTTTGCAAAGTACAACACTTCTTTCTTTTTGGAATCCTTTTTCTTTCTTGATCCCCATGCTGTTACTGCTTGTTATCTTTCAAAACATCTGGCATTTGTTCTCAACTTTCTGCACGTCCTCTTTCTTTGTCCCATACATATATTTTAATCTATAGTCCTCTGTCCTCTTTACGTCAGTTTCCTAAGTAAAAATTCACTCAAACATTTTGCTGGGTTGTCTATGTATGTTAATGAATGCCATCTTTCTATTTCTATCTCGCACCTCTGTGCTCAGCACTTGACCTATATATTCAAATGCCTGCCAAATGTCTTGTTAAACTCAAAATATTCAAAACAAAATGTGATCTATTTTAACCCTCACCAGAGGATATTTTTCTGTTGCTTTTCAGAGAGAGTGGAAAGGTGGGAATGAGGAAGGGAAGAGATGGGGGGTGGGGGAAAAAGAGAGAGAGAGAGAGAAAAAAAGAGAGAAACATGGATGTGAGAGAGATACATCAACATCTGCCTCCCGTTTGTGCCTGTGGATGAAAGGGGCCACATGCTAACCTGACTAGTTCAGGGAAGGCCTGCATGGAGGTCTTGCAAACCCAAAGACCTAAAGTAACCACAAAGAATGGTCTGAAATTAAAACTTTAACTAAATGCAGTTATGGTGGTTAGACATGTTCTAGGTATCTTCCCTGACAAAAGTAAATCTTTGCCGTAACTGAGCCTATTGTCTTTTTACATCTATGATAACATATGGTTGGAATGTCAAAGTAACTTTTCTTTTCCCTGGACCCCTCAAAGCACAGGCACCACTCTTTGGAGACCACAAATCTCCTCATTATTATTTAGTTAATTGTTGACTGTTAACTATTCTGTACCCACCTAAGTAAACAAGTGTGTGTCTATCATTTTACTTTTTATTCAATCCCAGAGGTTTCCCCCACTTTGCTTTCTCCCACCTCCCTAATCTACCACCAGTGGAGTTCATGTAACCCACTTATATCTCCTCTTTTGATTGTAATGTATAAAACAAAGTAAAAAACCACCATTCTCCGGAGCATTATCCCAATATGTTGAGATTCTGCTTCCTGACAATTGTTGACAGTTTGGCTCAAATAAACTCACAAAAATTCTTTACATTTAAAAAAATTTTTTTTGAATGTTAACACACCCAATCGGGCACCAGTTGACACTCTAACCACGAAGACACACCAGCCAGGGCTGTGCTATATGTGTTCTGTTCTTTCTCTTTCATTTAACTCCATATTTGTATGCAAGACACATCTATTTACCCACAAGTTCACACCAGGTATGTGTTTTCCTGCATTCATAGTCTCAGTCCTCACCTCCTATCTCTCCCTCTGCTTTCTTCTTTTCTAGATCTCATTTCATTGCAGTCTCATGAATACTTCTCAATTCAAGACACTCATTGTCTTTTTTTCTGGCTGCTTGACCTCATCTATTCCCATGCCCTATGACTAACCACCCTCTGCATTATTTTCAGAGTGATGTTTCTAAAATTTTAACCGTGTTACTTCAGGGCTTGAAATCTGTATGTACTTCTCCAAAGTTTTTAGATAAAAGTTGGGAAATTTATTATAAGTTCTGTCCTGATCTAGATTTTTACTACCTTTTCAATATAATCTCCCACCACTATGCTCTCTTTAGCTAAATAAAGCACTTTACATCTTCAAAATTCCTCCTGTGTTTTATGCTTTTGTGCTTTTACAGCTGCTGATGTTTGAAAATGAAATGCCAGCCTTATTTATCATCTATTTACTTCATTTTTGGCTTTTAAAATTCAGATTATGTCTTTTTTTTTTTTTAAGGAAGCTTTGCTTGACTGCCAGTCTGACTAGATGTCCCTCTTTGGTCTTCTATAATGACCTTTTTATCTTTCTCCCAGTCTCCTGATTACATCTAATTTTGGCATTGATTTATAAAAATATCTGCTCCTAGAGAAAAATATATAGGGGTCATATTTCATTTATTTTATTAATATTCCTGTACTTAGAATAATAGTTGGGAATAATTAAATTCTTCATAAGTAGATGAATAAAATGGACATCTATGGCTGGAAGCCAATTCCAGCATGTCATAATTGCAAGAGTTTCATCAAAAGGTTGATGGAACTTGGGGACTCAACAAGGGCTGAATCACATATGTTATTGCCTGCTGGAATGGCTAAAGGCATTTCCCAAAACCTGAAAGGGATGCATTAAATTGATTGTTTGCTGCCAGACACCTCAAGGCATCTTAATCTACATGTTATTGCCTCCTACTGGCCAAACACATGAACAGCCATAGGCTATTCCCCAATCTGACAATGGACTCTGTAGACTAATCCTGGCCTTTGAAGTGTATATCTCCACCTTGCCTTAGGACAAATCCTATCTAATAAAAGAGTAATATGCAAATTGATCATTACTCCAACACACAAGATGGCTGCCCCCATGTGATCAAAGATGGCTGCCTCCATGTGGACACAAGATGGCTTCCACAAGATGGCCAGCAGGGGAGGGCAGTTGGGAGGGACCAGGCCTGCAAGGGAGGGCAGTTGGGGGTGATAAAGTCTGCAGGGGAGGGCAGTTAGGGGTGACCAGGCCAGCAGAGGAGGGAAGTTAGGGGTGACTGGGCCTGTAGGGAAGGGCAGTTGAGGTGGGGGAACCAGGCCTGCAGGGGAGGGCAGTTGGGGGGGACCAGGCCTGCAGAGGAGGGCAGTTAGGGGTGACCAGGCCTGCATGGGAGGGCAGTTAGGAGTGACCAGGCCTGCAGGAGAGGGCAGTTAGGCATAAATCAGGCTAGCAGGGGAGTGGTTAGGGGGTGATCAGGCTGGCAGGCAGAAGCCGTTAGGGGCAATCAGGAAGGCAGTCAGGCAAGCAGTTGGGAGCCAGCAGTCCTGGATTGTGAGAGGGATGTCCGACTGCCAGTTTAGGCCCGATCCCACCAGGCAGTCAGACATCCCTCAAGGGGTCCCAGATTGGAGAGGGTGCAGGCTGGGCTGAGGGACACACACCCCTGTGCATGAATTTCATTTACTGGTCCTCTAGTTGTGTTAATAAAAAGCAAGGAATCCTGAGACAAGGAGAACTTGGTTTTCTTCAGCCAGGCTCCTCTGACCCCCAATGTCTTTCAAAATTATCTTTCGTCTCTGGATTCTTACTTCATTTACACACAGCCTTTCTCCAGACCCTGGCATCTAATGATAATTATTCAGCAGAATTTGGGTTTTAAAATCAGCTTCTAATTATAGTAATAGCCTGTTGTGGCTGGTCATAAGACTTTCCCTAGATACTGCTCTTTATTTAAACAAGGGATGGTACTCTCACATTTGTTCTAACTACAATCTTATTTCTATAGAGTCCTTGGACATGGATATAATGGTAAGGGGAATCTCAGTAAATAATTGTCCTTAAACTTTGCTCTACCCACTCATAAACAGCAGTTACTAAATGTCAATTTAACCAATAATTATTCACTTTCCCTTGAAACTCT
Organism: Eptesicus fuscus; assembly: GCF_027574615.1. NCBI lineage: Eukaryota > Metazoa > Chordata > Mammalia > Chiroptera > Vespertilionidae > Eptesicus > Eptesicus fuscus. The sequence goes on from NC_072475.1 coordinate 10,724,407, forward strand.
GCCAATAATAGTTTAGACTGAATGTGAAATGATAACAATGAAACTTCTCTTTGTATACATTTAAAATAAAACAAATGCCACATGTTTTTAAAATTAGAGCAAACTATTTTTTTTCATGTTTAAAAAAGTGAGATCAAGTCCAAATTATTAGAATTTGAATAATCTTTTTAAAAATCCTGCCAAAGAAAATAATAGTCACAATAAATAGAAACAAACTATTTATTCAACACAGATGAATCTTAAATACATTATGTCAAGTTACTAAGTGAGATAAAAATTACCAGGCCTAAAAAGCTATATAATACATGAATCCATTTACATAAGATTCTGGAGAAGACAAAGCTATGGGGCTGAAAAACAGATCAATGGTGACAGGGTTTAGAGAAATGTGGGGAGGGGGTAATTATTAAAAGATATCACAAGAACATATTGAGGATGATGGAGCTCTTCCATATAAAACTGGGAATACATGCTGTATGTGTTTGTCAAAACAAATAAGATTGTACACCATAATGAGTAACTATTATGGTATATAAATGTTAAAAACATATAAATCAGAGTATAGAGAGAAGATAGGAGGCACAGTGTGGCAATGACTCTAACTGTATTACAAATAAATCACATAACTACACTGAGGGAAATGGGGGGGGGAAAGGAGCCGTTCATGGCAACTTTGGAAAACAGTGTTGTGAAAGAATACTGTATGGCTAGAGACAAAATGAAGTGTACATGAACACTGTATTCCAGTTAGAAATTGATTAGCAACTCTTACATTATTTTATTTGTATAGTATGTTTAAAAAATAAGTAAATATACTGTTGATAATCAGAGCCAGTTTTCTCAAGAAAGTATAAGTAAGAAAAGAGGGGGGGGGATAGACTGAACCTTATGATTCTAGAATGATTTGTGTGTGTATGTATGTAAGCACATACGTAGATAGATGATAGATGATAGATAGATAGATAGATAGATAGATAGATAGATAGATAGATGTGTGAATGAATATATTAATATATATTCATAAAATTTCTGTCTCTAACCTCTGAGAGCTACTAAAAGCAGTGACACCTCACTAGAAATCAGTATTTTAGCTCCCAGTTCTTGGTTTCTAAATATCATTTTTTAATGAAAATAATTATGGCTTATTGGAGACCTGGGTCATTACAGGGCCAGGGCAAGAAAAAATATTATGAGCCTAGAGTATCTTGTGGTGCTGAAGTTAAGGCAGTGCTCAAAGCAAACAAACCAACCAACAAAAAAAGAAGGATGGGAACATGTCAGAAGGACACCTGAACCAAACTTAATGAACAATCTGATAAAGTTTTGTTGTTCAAGCTGAACAACATTAGTGACAATAGCAACAATGAAAATAGTTCAAAGAATAAAGCAATCATACATGATTCTATGTTGTTTAAAAAAAGAACTGAATAATTGTATTTATTTAATAAAGAATTATTACTGCCCTCGATGGTGTGGCTCAGATGGTTGAGCAACCTCCCGTGCACTGAAAGGTTGCCAGTTCAATTCCCTGTCAGGGTACATAACTGGATTGCAGGCTTGATCCCTGGTTGGGGGTGTGCACAGGTGGGAGGGGGTCCCTCAGCCCGGCCTGCACCCTCTCGCAATCTAGGACCCCTCAGGTGATGTCTGACTGCCAGTTTAGGCCCAATCCCTACAGGCAGTCAGACATCGCTCTCACAATCCGGGACTGCCCGCTTCTAACTGCACGCCTGCCTGCCTGCCCGCTCCTAACCACTCGCCTGCCTGCCCACCCGCTCATAACTGCTCGCCTGCCTGCCTGCTCAGTGCATGTCATAGTGACTGGTCATTCCAGTCTTTCTGGTCATTCCACCCTTCTGGTCGCTGGGCTTTTATATATATACTAGAGGCCTGGTGCATGACATTCGTGCACAGGGAGGTGTGTCCCTCAGCTCAGCCTACACACTCTCCAATCTGGGACCCCCTCGAGGGATGTCCGACTGCTCGTTTAGGCCCGATCCTACCGGAACTGCTGGCTCCCAACTGCTCACCTGACTACCTTCCTGATTGCCCCTAACCACTTCTGCCTGCCAGCCTGATCACCCCCTAACCACTCCCCTGTCAGCCTGATTGATGACTAACTACACCCCTGCCAACCTGATTGATGCCTAACTGCCCTCCCTTGCAGGCCTGGTCACCCATAACTGCCCTCCCATGCAGGCCTGGTCACCCCCAACTGCCCTCCCATGCAGGCCTGGTCACCCCCAACTGCCCTCCCCTGCAGGCCTGGGTCCCCCCTAACTGCCCTTCCCTGCAGGCCCAGTTGCCCCCAACTTCCCTCCTCTGCCAGCCTGGTCACCCTTAACTGCCCTCCTCTGCAGGCTTTATCACCCCCAACTGCCCTCCTTTGCAGGCCTGGTCCCTTCCAACTGCCCTTCCCTGCTGGCCATCTTGTGGTGGCCATCTTGTGTCTACATGGAGGCAGCCATCTTTGACCACATGGGGGCAGCCATCTTGTGTGTTGGAGTGATGGTAAATTTGCATATTACTCTTTTATTAGATAGGATAGATAAAAAATTCTAACTAATAAATGTAGGAGATATAGAGGAAATAGCATACTGCTAATGGAACACCACAGTTGCAGACTACATCTACCCATAAATGAGATTAGTGGGCAAAAGTTTAAGTAAAAACAAGGTATTTTCATAGATTGAAAGTATTTCTTCCAAAATATTTAGTATATGCAAAAAAAACCCATACTGATTTTAATTGTATAGCCATAGCACATACAATTTTAACCAAGTAATTGAAGTTAATATCCCAGCTCTACATACTGACATCCTGTGCACACTAATATAATGCAGACAAAGGTCATATTACCTCCATAGATCCTTACCAATAATGCATAACCTCAGTATAATCATGAGGAAATACAAGGCAGATGCAAATTGACAGACATTCAATAAAATAACTAACCAATAATAATCAAAAGTGCCAAGATCATGGAAGACAAGGAAAGGCTAAGGGACTGTCACAAATTGAAAGAACATAAGGAGACATAAAGAATAAATGCAACTTAAGAAACTGTATTGGAGCCAGGAGCAGAAGAGGAGCATTCATGGAGAAATTGGTGAAATCCAAATAAAGCTCTAATTTAGTTAATATAAATGTATCAGCCTGACCTATGAACCAGAAGGTTACAGTTCGATTCTTGGTCAGGGCACATGCCCAGTAGGGGCTGTGCAGGCGGCAGCCAATCAATGAGTCTCTCTCATCATTAATGTTTCTATTTCTCTCTTCCTCTCCTTTCCTCTCTGTAGTCAATAAAAATATATTTTAAAAATAAATGTATCAAAGTTATGTTCTTTCTTTAAACAATTGTATTGTTATGTAAGATGTTAACATAAGGGGAAGCTGAGTAGGGATTTACTAGACTTCTTTGTACTGATTTTGTTACTCTTCTACAAATTTAAAATTATCTCAAAATAAAAAGTTAAAAATATTTAAATTCCAATTATTGGTATTTTAAATCTCTTTTTTTAAATAAAATAAGTTCTACAAAAACTTGTATAAGAATGTTGTGAGGCTTAATAGAATTCTTGGCAAATAGAATAATTAAGCATAAATGGCTTCTAAGGAATCCTTTAAAAATATATTTTAAAAGTATGTCGCCAATCTCTGGGTTAAGGAGGATAAAAATAACAATAAAGTGATAAAAGAATGATGAAAAGTTTAAAAATAGACATTGTTGGTAACATATTCAACTAACCATTCAAATAATATTCAATATACCCCTTTCCCATGGATTTTATATTTACAAAACACCAGCAACATTTAAGACATTTATACCACAATGGACTTGTGGGTTGAAGGTGGAGTGGGGGAGGGAAGTAGGAAAGGGTACAGTTAATTTAAGGGGACTAATAAAAAAAAACAAAACACAAAACTTACCTGTGAATCACATCTGGTTTTGTTCTGAGACATTTGAGTTTATTGTAATGAATAGAATGCCAATTTTCTCATAGCCGTGTAATGTAAACTAGAAAATGGTTTTCGAAACAAATAGTATACTGTTGCAGACATATTTAACAAAGCTCCATGGAAGTGTATTTTATTAGGGTGTTGCCTGTTAAAAATCCTATTTTAGGATTTACCCAGATCACTTTAAAATTACATCATGGGGCAAAAACAATTAAAATGAAACTTTGCACTTCAACTATTTGGACTATGTGCCTAGAGTACAATAACCACAGTAGGAAAGGTAACGCTGGACATGTATAATGATAGAAAGCAGGCAAGAACCGGGGCAGAACGGATACAGCAGCTTTCTTAGCTTCTGGATGGATCCAATTTGACTGAAGCCTCTGATTCCGAGAATAGAGATCTAACCAACTTCCCTGATGCCCCCCCCCCGCCACACCCCCAACCAACCAAATGTGAGCTTTATAGCATCAGAATTTTGCAGACATTCAGAAAAGGTTTATGAACACCCTGGGCTCCATACTTGGAACTAGGCTTGAAAAATGCCAAGTATAGAAAAAGTTAACATGGGTTTAAAATGTCAGACCCGCCCTTTGTAAAAAGCAATCTCACTATTCATGAACATAAAATGACATAAGGAGGTTGTGCATGGGATTTTTAAGCTGTGAATTATATAGTATTCTAACATGTTACTCCAACAACCTAAAGTATTTCATGAGCTGTTCTGGCTGGCAAGACGCATGCCTTATCGTCATGAGTATTCTCATTTCTAAGCTGGTTTGAGAGCAGAGATTGGCCATCCCTGAAAGAATAGAATTGCTTTGGGGACAAAGATACATGGATTCATTTGTTCTCCCACTGGGTCCTCCATTTCAGTCTTTGGGACATTTGGTGTATTTCTAAACCTGTTCCATGGCACAGAAACACTTGGTGTTTTAACTCCAAGTATGAGAACAAGGGTAGCAGACATATTATGGGCTTTGACCATTTTTCTATTTTATTCCCACATCATTAAAAGAGGACATTTCTCAGAGAAGCATCGATCAGACTGCCAGACCTCAGAGGGAAGATAGGGGAGGGTGGGGGAAAGGAGGAGAGATCAACCAAAGGATTTGTACGCATGCATATAAGCCTAACCAATGGACATGAACACCAGGGGGGTAAGGGCATGAGTTGGAGGGGGGGTTGGGGGGTTAATGGAGGGATGAGGACACATATGTAATACCTTAACCAATTAAGAAATTAAAAAAAAATAAAAAATAAAAGAGGACATTTCTTTCACTGACCCATAATACTATTCAAATGTAAAACACTAGGGCAAAGGGCTGTTTTATGATTTGGTGTGATTAGTTATTATGCTAACCATGCCCACTGATACTTGGTTACAGAAAATAAGTTTTTTATATACTAGGTATGTGCTCTACAGCAAAACGAGGCTTAGAGCCAGGGTTTTCAGTGTAATGAAATGATACTTGCTGACATTTGGCTGAACAACATACACAGTTAAAGCAAGTCACACAGTTGGCAAACAGTCTAAGATCCAAATATAGTAGGCACTTCAGTATAATTTGGTTTATGAGCAGATTTTCCTTAGATTAGGCACATGGCAAGAGTTCTGTGTTTTATTTTATGCCCTAAGGAAGGCAGCTGATAAATACTATGCAGCTTTCTCCCTAGGGGGCAAGGTGATTCTTTAAATGTGAATATCACAAACAAATTAGGCTAGAAAAATATTTCTCTTTTCTTTTACTATTATTAAAACCACCTACTTAATCTCAAGCCTCTAGCATGTCACAATATTACCATTCTAAAATAAGGTATATATTTATTATATCCTATAGCATATAAGAAATAATGAAATATTCAACTACATAAAGTAGAAAAAAACTTTTGATTAAAACACTATTATTTTAAATTGAAAAACAAATAGCAAAACAAAATCGATGAGAATGGTCTTTCTACAGTTAATTAAATATCATAAGTGAGCTCTTTCAATTTTGAAAAGAATATCTTAATTTAGTGCTTGGTTTGCAGATCTTATGTTTTATAGGTAAAATAATCATAAATAGGGAAAAAATAAACTTGATTTTTAAAAATCTGTTGTTTATACATATTGAAATACAAAAATATAACATAATATTCCAGGTTTTATTTTTAAATCTATAGAAGCTATATCTACTTGGACAGTGGATCTCTTTTTTTGTCCCTTTATTTTTTAAAAACAAAAGACCCTTTTACGTTGTCCCCTGACGTATAGAAAAAGCTTGAGGATAGCCTAATACACCTCTATTCTTCACTGCTGAAAATGATTCACCACAGATGAGTCATGTCTTCCATTTTCAAGTAAGATGGCATTTTAGATTCACTAGTGACCTGGTACTATATTGGGAATACACGTTTTCAGATAAAACATTAAATGATAGCTTTGACATGCAGTTTGTTTTTTAAGGGGCAGGTACAGCCCAAATCAAGTAATTTTGCTGGGATTAGAGGATGATCAAAAGGATTTTAGAGTCTATTATTTTAAGAAGACAAACATGAAATTGCAACACCAATTGCTGATGGAAGTAGAGTGCTCTTTAATAAATGTAAATCACACTAATTATTAAATTAGAATCAGACAGAAAATAAATATCATTATTCACAGCTCTAGTGAACAATTTCCTAATAAGAAGGTCTGTATAGAGATTGAGGAACAAAACTGTTCAGAGACAAAAGATACATTATTCATTCCAACCAACAACTTATCTTTTCAAACAACTTGAAATGTCATACTTTCTTCCTTTTTTCAAAATGGAACAAAATTTGTGCTTTCAAACTAGATTGTCATACTCTCTTTTGAAGTGAAACAAAATTTGTATTAAGTGAAATATTTACTTTTTTGGTGACCAAAGGACTTTCAAAAACTCAAAAATCGTAAGAGTAAGAGAATATGGTTAATTACCAGGATTTACATTAGTTTGTCCTAGAAAGTCAATGCTAAATGTGATAAGTAATAGGACATTGGCCCTCGTTATTGCTTTGCCTGTTTTACATAGTACAAGCCTCTTGGAGGGGATGTGGAAGGGTTTGTATTACATTGCATTGTTTTCCACAGTAGATTAACACCACGGGGAGACTGAAGGCCATGACAGACTTGTCCTGAATTGAACCAGTTAGAAAGCAAAACAAACTGGCAGTCAATGACTGAGTGAAGTGATATTTTAAGGACAATGCCAGATGTTTTGACAGGGATTGTTTTATCTAAATGTTGAAAGTGGGAACCCTGCAAATATCTCAGGATTAAAAAAAAACAAAAAAAAAAAAACCACCCAGGACTGAGTTGATAGCAACATGCAAACATTTCAGCTCATAAATTTGAACAGCCACGGCACATGAGTGGGACTAAGTTGTTACACAGTCATAATCTAAACATCAGCGCTGTTCCTGGCACTCGGCTAATACTCATTTCTTCCACTTAGAGAGGTCTTTGCAGCTTTCACCACAAGCCACAGGACCCTCTCAAGCAGAAGGAATGACTGAAAGGGACAGATCTGAATAGGATCAAGCCTCAGAACATATCCAAAATGAACCTTGGGGGTTCAAATAATTTCCCTGGTTCTGATTTTATCCTTGACCAGAAGGGTAACAGTTAGAAACAGGTAAAGAAAAGACATGGAAGCATGCAACAGAATGAGGATACTCAGGAGGGTGGTGGTGGGAGGGCGGGGGGAAGGGGAAGAGATCAACCAAAGAACTTATATGCATTTATGCATAACCCATGAACATGGATAACAGTGGGGTGAAGGCCCGGGGAGGGGTGTGGGGAGGAGATGGTCAATGGGAAGAAAAAAAGGGGACATCTGTAATACTTTAAACAATAATGATAATTTTTTTAAAAATCTATTATAAAAGTGGCTGGACTCAATTAAAATATTATCTTATTATGTTTTTAAACCCTTTCAATGGAACATATTACACTCAGAAGAAGACAAGACTTTATAGTACAAACTCAATTTGTTATTCATAAACTGTTGGTTAGGAAATCAGAATGTCAGCCTATGGGAATAGAAGACATGATTTTCAACCTTGCAGTCTCAGTGGCATTGATGGGATTATGAGGCTCTGCTTAGCTTGCTTACTTTACCATAGTGACCTAAAATCTACATTGGCTATAAAATTATATATGTATGTATGTATGTATATATGTGTATATCTCCTATCTAACAAAGAGAGAATATGCTAATTGACCCTCATGCTGTTGCAAAGATGGCGGCACCCACAGCCAATAAGGAGGGAATATGCTAATTGACTGGCCCGCCCTCAAAAATGGCAGTGCCCACAGCCACAAGATGGCGGCTCCCAGTCCCCTCAGCCCCACCAGGGCGGCAGGCGCGTGGCAAGGCTGGACCCGCCCCCAGGCGGGCCTGGATGCTCGCGCCTGCCTCTAGAGTTCACCAGTCCCCTCAGCCCCCCCCAGCTGCCCAGGTCTGGCCCAAGGCACAGGCAAGCCTCAGATGGTGGCTGCCCAGGTAACCAGGGCTGGCCAAGGCTTGCGCTTCCGGCAGTAGCAGCAGCAAAGGTATGATGGGGCATCGCCTTCCCCTGATCACTGGGTCGCCTCCTGCCCCTGAGGGTTTCCAGATTGTGAGAGGGGGCAGGCCAGGCTGAGGGACTCCCCCCTCCAGTGCATGAATTTTCATGCACCAGGCCTCTAGTTGTGTGTGTGTGTATACACACACACACATACACACACACACTGGGTGGCCAGGTTATTACGATCTCTGAATGCATAATAATCTTGCCACTCAGTGTATATTCTATATAATAAAAGGCTAATATGCAAATTGTACCCTGGACCAGGAGTTCGACCAGCAGGCCGGCCGGCCAACTACCCGTGTCTCCTCCCCCTGGCCAGGCTGGCTGGACCCCACGCATGCACGAATTCATGCACCGGTGCATGAATATATATATATATACACACTGAGTGGCCAGATTATTATGCGTTCAGAGATCATAATAATCTGGCCACTCAGTGTAGTTTGTTCTCCCTGTAGAATAGCTCAGCACACATAAGGGAAAGAAAATTCTTTTACTGTTGCTCTGTTCATCCAGTGCTGGTCTAAAAGACTTCAAATCTCTCACCTCACATGGCTAAACTGATGAGATATGGAAGAAAATATAAATTCATTGACATATGTGTACTACTAGTATAAAATGTCCCCCACATTCACTTGGGGTATGGACACATTTTAAGGTGAGCATAAATAGTTTAATTCACCAAGTCTTGACCCAAAGTCCTTAATCCTTTAATACATGTGGAAGACATGAGATAAGAAACCAGACAAAACAGATGGCTTGTCAAAAGTACTTAGAAGATAGATAAATGAAGTAGGAATCTCACAAATATGTATTGTTTTATCTCTCACCCTGATTATGACTACAGGAAAATTAGATTCTGGTTTCATTATTTACAAATTGAGTTCAATATTATTTATTGACACCAAACAGATTAACATGTTAAAATATTTAAAGTCTCCAAAAATATTTGGAATTTCCTAAAATGTTTCCAGATTTTGAAATTTCTTAACTCAATGGAATGTAAACAAAACTTGCTTTAATTTTCCTTCCTGATTCTAATGTGCTATGTCAAATGTCTTTTCTTTGTCCTTTGATAATGAGAGCTCAGGAGAGACTCCTGGCTTTTAGGTCATGTTATTTATTTATTTTTTATTTATTTTTTATTTATTTATTTTTTAATATTTTATTATTGATTTTTTACAGAGAGGAAGAGAGAGGGATAGAGAGCCAGAAACATTGATGAGAGAGAAACATCGATCAGCTGCCTCCTGCACACCCCCTACTGGGGATGTGCCCGCAACCAAGGTACATGCCTTGACCGGAATCGAACCCAGGACCCTTGAGTCCGCAGGCCGACGCTCTATCCACTGAGCCAAACCGGTTTCGGCAGGTCATGTTATTTATTAATACAAGTGTGTTTTGATAATTACTATTGCTCTTGAGGTGTTTAACTTTCCGATTTAATCCAAAATTTCAAACCTGTATCTAATTCAAGGCTTCTTCTTTCTTCTTCATTTGTTATATTTTCCCCTAGCTAGTGAAATCAACATGGCAGAATTGTTAAAGCCCTGGGTTTTGTTTGTTTTGCTGTGTTGTCTACCTCTCCTCTTAACATACTTCATCCTCCTGAATTGAGAGAAAAATAGAGTGTTTAGAGGAAGAGGACACATTTTTTTGCATCTCGGTTGGATTATTTGCAAACTTTCTTTCATTGCCAAAATCTCTGTGTGTGGCACACACCCAAATGCTCTCTCTTCCATGGGCTGTGTTAATAGATTCCTCAAAATTTATCTTTTGAGAATGTACACAGTATAATTCCCTAATAGGACTCTCTGCTGGCTTCTTATAAGCCAGCTTTGTTTCCTGGATTCCTTGTGGAATCTCCCTCCAGAGGGAGGTAGTTCAGGCAGCTAGCTCTTAAGTGATGCCAGTTATATGCCATAGCATCTGCTTGACCTGCAGGAAATGCATACATTCATGCCAGAGTGCATTTGCTTGATAGATTATGGGATTGGCTGTGCATTGAACAAGTTGAGTGACTGACCCCTACAGTGCAAAAGGGACGTACTGGCTGCCATGGCAAACACTGGGAATGTAGGCAACATCCTGTTATTGCAGGAAGCTCCAGAAAATCTTCAACCTGGAGCCCAGAGAGAACAACGAACAAATAATTGTGCTCTTGAACAATCTAGAGTTTGTATCTATGGGAAGTTTCTTTATAATGGACTTAAAGAGAGCTAGCTATATTTAAGCAAGTCCTGAATGTTACTGTCTAGCTGTGTCTCTTTGAATATTGGTGTGGTTCTCTAATATTTTCGCTGCTTTTGAACTTCAGCCAAAACTTTGTGAAAAATGCTAAATACCCCATTCAGTACCCATCTACATTTATAAATCAACACGACAATTTGGGCAAAGTCTAGTCTTGCTACATGTGTTATGTTATGCTCATGTCCACATTATGAGTTTAAAGCTAATGTCTCAAATGTTCTGCCACCAAGTATGATGCTTGAATCAAGTTTCAAGCCATTGTTCTTTGTCAGATTTTAAAAGTTTCTTTTGATTTGTACTTTGATTTTAGATGGCCATCTGGGATGAGTAGATTTATTCATCTCAAAAAAATTTATCGTTTGCAGTGCTGTCAGCTGTGGATAAACAGGAAAGAAAACTCACTACAACTTAAGCATGTTTTCTTTCTCACATAAGAATGAGTTGGGAGATGGTATTAGATTGATCTGATTTGTTTCTTTAACATGTAATCAGGGATCCAGGGTTTTTTCATCTTTCACTGTGCCATCTTGCTATCCTCATCTAATTATATCTCATGCTCATGCTTTTACCTAATTGTCCCAAGGTGGTTGCTAGAATTTCAGATATCACATCATCATTCAGAAAAAGAAGAGATATGGAAGGGTGTTTCCAACACTTCTGTTCCCTTTCGCTGGGAGAGAAAAAGTTTTTCACTCAAGCACTCAGGCAAATTTGATACTATCTCATTGATTGCAATTGCGTCAAGGGAAGATATGAAAGAAAATTTAAAGGATAAATTAGTTACCAACTAAATATGCTTTTTGTTAGAAGGCAAGAAGAGAGAAATGGACATTACGTAGGCATATAACTTGTCTACAAAAGCATCCTTGAAAATTCCTAGGTTAAAACCAAATGGACTATGATGAATTTTTATGTTAATATTATCTTTTTTTATGTGGATTATTTTTTTTTAGTCTTTTTATATTTTTTATAGTCTGGAAAACTTTATAAAGTTGTGGAGTTGTTCTTCAGATATTTAACTGAGCCAGCTTGAAATACACTCTATCTCAAGCATAAACAATGCATCCATGGGGTTTCCTTTAAAAACTATTCACTTGATGCTCTAAAGATAAAGGTAAATTTATTTAACCTTCCATTCTGTTAATATGCACCAGCATATTTGTTTATTTGCCCTTCACAAAACTGGCTTTCTAGCATGGCTGGATAGAAAGATCCTCAACTAAACAAAACATCTGGTTTTGTTTGGTTTTCTTAAAAAAAAAAAAAAAAAAAAAAAGACAACTCCACATTCCTCTCCTCCACAAGCCTAGAATAATACATGACAAATAGTTCACAAGGCCATTTAATCACGCTCTTGTACTTTACCACTTCTTTCTGTCAACCATCCATGTAAATACAGCTTCAGGAGAACCATGTAAGGATTATGCTCACAGAAGTGCTGAAGCTAAGGACAGCTGACTGAAAATAGAGAAGCACAAAAGGACGCCCCGTGCTTTGCTTGTCATATGATTGCAGATGTGCTTCAAGTGTTGTGATTCAGCAAGTAAAGATATTCAAAACACACAGAGCAAGGCCAAAGCACCCGAGGCCAAATGCTGACCAGTGTCATCATGCCCTTAAACTAAACAATGTGTTCTCACCTCATGCTCACAAGGAACATGCCTTTGCACCTAATGCAAACACAAAAAGTTTTGTTTCCATGTCGTATCTTTAAGACGGTATATATTTCTCCTCCTATAGGATATAGTAAGTACTTTTCAAACGAATCGTGTTTGGGAGGAAAAACTGAGGAGGGCTAGTTCTTTTCTTGGTTTTATTTGACATTATATACATAACTAGAGGCCCAATGCATGAAATTCGTGCAAGGGGCTTGGCCCTTGCAGCCTTGGCCAGCCCTCACAGCCCCTTGCAGCCTTGGCCAGCCCTCACAACCCCAGCTTCATCTGGAAGGTTGTCCAGAAGGATGTCCTGAAGGTCGTTCAGCTGTTTGGTCTAATTAGCATATTAGCTCTTTATTATATAGGATTACAAAGTCCCTACAAGGGACAAAAGGACTCCAACTCTCCTGCTTTGTGACTTGCTATTTTGTAAATAGTGCTTACTAGGAACCAAACACAGTTTTAAACCTATCCATAACGGTTCATTTAATCCTCATACATTCCTGTGTGGTAAGGACTACTTTTCCCTCCCACTTTAAAGATTGAGGATTTAATAACTTGCCCCCAAATGAAACAGCCAGTAAAAGGAAGTGCTGGGATTTAAACTCAGTGTTTGCCTCTTGGGTGATCAAGCCTGAATGAATCTGCTCTGTCTTTGAACAACAGGAAGAAAAATTAGAAGAGTCCTCCACACTTCTCATTAAAGGATATAGATTGAACAGGTGGTATTTGAGTCCAAATCTGAGACTGACTCCTCAGGAAAATCTACAACTCAGGAACATTTCCAGGTGGTCAAGAAGTGAAAGCACCATATGGTTAATCTAACTCATCTTAATTTCTTCTTTAATATTTTAAAATGATATCAAAATTTAAAAGTATAAGAACATCTTTAAAACAGTGAAAATATAAAAATAAAAATGTCATTCATTTATTGAAGAGTAGCAGAAGTTTGGAATGCCATCGGTCTCTATTAGATGGATTGAATTTAGTTACCCAAATGGTTACATACTCTTGCTAAAACAAAGTATAGTTTTCATCATTTGCATGTGTGAATCCATGTGTTTCTACTGTGTAGAGTGAATATAAAGAATTAACTGTGTCTATTCCTTCTTTTGTAGATGACTGACACGGTCAGTAATTCAATCTGTCCTGCTACAAAGAAAGAGGAAAACATTAGATATTTCTATATTCAACATAATAATTTGTTGCTTTTCTTCTTTTATATCTATTTTATTATGTGTCTGATGTGTTTTCAATGTATTGGAACTGAGTGCTCTAAATCTAGATTCTTTTTTAAATTTCAACTTATTTTCTAGAGGCATAGTTCAAGTAACAACTAGGACAATCTAGATCTATGTTTTATTTGCTTTGGCTATCACAGCATATTTATTTCCTTTACTCCTCTAATATAATTATTTGATCCCCAAGTTTATAACTTAAGAGATGCTGGTAGGGACTACACATAGTAACATCATCCTCAAAGATTGCAAGGTCAAATTTCATTTCTTCTCAATTGAAAACATTTTGTAATGCCAGATACAGATTGAGTGGGGTTGTGCTACACAAGGTTGATTTTATAGTTTCTGTGAGTCAAGCTCATTGGGTGGTTGGATTATGACAGTAGAGATTCTTGTATTCCAATGTGGCATGGCATAGACATCATAGATTTACAGTGTGTTGAAAGGGACACAGCTGACACATTGTTTTGCTCAGTGATAAAGACAGTATAAGACAGCAAACGTTTCCAAGTACTTATAAACTAGTAACACTTGGCACAAAATTGTTCCACTCATTTTCTTGTATCTGCATTTTTGATAGAAGATAAAAATTAGATAAATATATTAAAGTCACTAAACTTTTCTTAATTTAAAACATGGTAATGTTTCTGAGATTTCAGAATGAATCCTAGTAATTACTCAGTAAGTAAACAATTAAAAGCTGAAAAGAATGGAGGATTGAACATTTAGTATTTAATAAGACTGAGATGCATAGACTGACCCTATGGTTCCTTCTCCCTGTATAACTTCATAATGTTTTTAATTGAGCCGTAGTTTGTTTTCACTAATTTTTTTTCTGCAGAATTTGTGCTCCTGAGGACAGGGACTCTGATTTTTGCTAAGTTGTCTATCCCAAGCACCAAGTACAATGTTTGTCAAATAAAACATAAAAAATGAACACAATCAACATGGTGAGTGACTCACCTAAGAGTATACAGCTGACGAGTAGTGGAACCAGCAATCACATCCAAGACTACCTGACTAAATTCCCAAGCCAGTGAATACGAGATTCCACTGCAAACACTATTTGATCATGATATCTTTATTTTGAAGTCTATTTGGAAATCTATCTGAAAGCATCTTTTGAGTGAGGCTTACACATAGAGAACTAAGGGAAGAGCTCTATATTAGAGATTTGTAAAGCTGTAGCACACGGGGCAGCATGGAAGCCACTGAGGTCTCCATGGAAACTGTTACTGATAAGAATCCATAAAATGGCCAATTTTCCAAAGTTCAAGACTATGGTTTGTGTTTTTAACAGAAGCACTTTAAAAAGATATGGCATTTCTAAAGTACTTAATACAGATTGTGAATTAAAGTAATGTACCAGTTTGGCAACAATTGAGAGTGAAATAATTGGTCTTAATTCTTAAAAAGAAGATACTGCTGGAAAAGATGTACAGATAGGGATGCATTCTAATTATTGATATTATATTGGTTTAATTATTAAAAAATGCAAATTATTTTCAAGCCTGTTCATTTATATTTAATATTTGAGGTGCCTTAAATAAAATATTTTATTTCCTGGTTTGAGTATGTTTGAAAATAGCTGTTATATTTTAAATGAACTAAATGTCTATCCTCTCAGCCTTTAATGCCCAAAGGAAGAGTTCAAATTCTATTTGAGTTTGGAAATCGAAAAAGAAAAAAAAAATCTATGCATAACAATAAAAATTCATTAACTTAAATTAGCTCTCCCAATCTCATTTGAAGCAGCTTGATATTCAAATCCTAATATATAAAAACCCAGGGTCTGTAATGACCGACCGAAGGCTGGACTGAACACTGGAAGTGAGTCCTGCAGTCAGTGCTGGGTTGCCATGGCGACCCAGCACTGACTACCACTGGTGCGGGCGTGGCAAACCAGCACTAACTGTTAAGGGGGCTATAGATCAGGCCCAGAGAGAGGCCTGAAGAGAGAGGCAGGGTCTGATCCACAGCCTCTGTGGCAGCTGTTGATCAGCTATTGCCTCTCTCTTTCTCTCTGCGCTTTGCCAGCAGTCACGCCTGTTTCTCTCTGGGCCTCCACCTCTGTTTCTCTCATTCCCGCCTCTCTGATAAGGCCTGGATATAGGCCTGGAGACACTGACTGGCATAGAAACTGACCAATCAGAACCAAATCTGGGTGAACTGTGAGGAGCCAATGTCTGCCTAGGAGGCAGAGCTTTTGATGCTGACTAGCATAGAAATCGACCAATCAGAACCAAATTGGCCTGCAGGGGAGGGAAGTTGGGGGTGATATCAGGCTGGCAGGGGAGGGCCATTGGGGGTGAGATCAAGCTGGCAGGGGAGGGCAGTTGGGGGTGAGATCAGGCCAGCAGGGGAGGGCAGTTGGGGGTGAGATCAGGCCGGCTGGTAGCTATGATGAGCACTGACCATGCTCAACACAGAAGCTGCTCCCTGGTGGTCATTGTGCTCCCACAGCCAACCTCCCTCAACCGGCCAACCTCCTGTGGTCCCTCCCCTGGCCAGGCCGAGGAACCCCATCAGTGCACAAATTCATGCACTGGGCCTCTAGTGTATTACATAAGTCTCTTTTTTGCCCCATTGACCTCTCCCCAGCTGCCCCCAACCTCAAGCACATGCCCTCACCCCCCTGTCCCCCGTCTGAGTCCATTGGTTATGCTCATATGCATGCATTCAAGTTCTTAGGTTGATCTCTTATGCTCCTCTTCTTGTCGTTCTGGCACCCCTATTATGCATATGTTGCTCTGTTTCATGTTGTGCCAAAGCTCCCTCAGGCTCTCCTCCTGTCTTTTGACGTTTTTTCTCCAATTGCAGTTCAGATTGCATGTGTTGTGCTTCCCTGTCTTCCAATTCGCTTCTCCTAGTCTACTGTTGAAAGCTTCCACAGTGTTTTCACAGTGTTTTTTTTTTTTTTTATTGTAGCTATATCACTCTTTATTTTCTCCTGATTCTTACATTGGTTGTTGATTTTCTCATCCATCTGGTTTATGAACTCTATAACCCTTATTCTGGATTCTTTTTCTGACATATTTCATGCCTCTGTTTCATTTAGTTCATTTTCTGATGATTCCTTCTTTCCTTTCCTTTGGGGGTTGTTCTTCTGTCTTCCCATTTTTGCTCTCACTGAAGGATCTAGGTGTCAAATCTCATGGGGCCTGTGGCTGCAGTGGGGGGTCTGCTGGAAGGTGGCACAGTCGCGGACAGTGGCTGCTCTTCTCGCAGTCACAGGGAGGCTGCTCCACAGGCAGTCTTGGAGTGGCAGCTTCACCCTGTGTGGTCATGGGTGGCGGCTGCTTGTTCCCTGCACCAGTTCTCAGCGGTGGCTGCTCAAGCGGCTGCTGCCGTGGTCGTGGTGACCAGGGCTAAAGCATCTGGCTGGCGGGAGGAGAACACACTCTGGAATTCATAGTAGCCCTTAGCCAGGGAGGTTAGAGTCTTGGTGTTTGAGGGTTTGCAGCCAAGGCAGCAGGTCGCTGGCCAGTGTGGCTGTAGGGTCCCGGGTGGTGTCTGAGGGCATTCCGGGTGGAGGTGAGGCTGGGCTCCCAGTCACAGCAGCTCTCCCCTTCAATATGGCACAGCCTCTGCAGCAGAGCCAGCGCTCTGGGAGATATTACTGCAGTAGCAGAGGCTGCCTGGTTAGGCAAGCCTGGTCCACCAGTCCCTGAAGGTCCTGCAAGATCTAGCTCACTCAGACACACACATACACACCAAAAGTCCACACACTCCCCTTTCACTCCTTCACTCACTCACACTCTCTCTCACTGCCATCCTCCCAGCTGCCATCTTGGAATCAATGAGTAGTATTAAATTTAAATAACTATTATACTTATGGATTGTGTGGGTCAGAAATTCACAGGAGGCAGACCTATATAGGTGTCTCTGCTCTGTAATGATTGGATTCTTAACTTGAAAGACTCAGATATTGAGTGGCTCCCAGGGCATTTAAAGAGGCATGAGGCCGGCTGGCCATGACTTTGACGTGCTTGAGAGGCTAGAGCAATCTGGAAGTTTTTCATATCAATTGACTGGCCTTGATAACTGTAAAGACTAGGGCTCAACTTCCTGCTCTCTACCTTAGCATCAGTATGCTGTTTTCCCTTATGGATTTCCTCCAAGTTTCGGTTTCTTAAATAATAGCCCCAGGCTCAAAGAGCAAGTGAACCCAGCCTTGGACGTCACATAGTGTCACTTCAGCCATACTGTGTTGGTTGACAGCCTGATGGGGAAGAGGACATAGATCCACCACTAGGTAGGAAGAATGTCAAATAATTTCTGGCCATGCTGTAGAGCACACACACTTATTCCACACTGTCAGAATATATCACTCATCATACTGATTGGCCCTCAGGGGCTAATATGATATTTTCATGCTGTGGTGTATGTCTGTGCTTTTTGTGCCTGAGCTATTTTTGTGTGGAAGTTTAAAATTTACTACTTTCTTTTGACATTTATTTTTGTGCAGCAAAAATAAATGACCAGATTAATTAATTTCCATCAGTTCAACTGGTATAGAGGTGCTTTGGGAGCTGTCTCCAAAGGTAGAATTGCCATAGTATAGTGATTATTTATTTGGTATCAGACTCAAATAT